>NC_030986.1:764680-840665 GCF_000149955.1 Fusarium oxysporum f. sp. lycopersici 4287
AGATGGTACTGGAGAGATTTGAGAGGACAAGGTTGGGAGGAGGTGGGCTGTTATCCCGGGGTTTGGTGAAGCTAAAGAGGGAATGGTATGATGGACGGATGGACGGGTTTAGTTATGCTTATGCTAGATAGACGACGTTAGTTGATGTTAAGCCATGGTCATTCATGGTTGTGGCTATGGGTATAACGAGGAAATGGTTATGATAGAGCACAGAGCATGTAAGTGTGTTGACTGTATGAATAGATGCCGCCATTGCAATAGACAAGAACCGAGTATAATAGCCGAGATATACTACATATGTATGCTAATCAAGTGGGATACAAGTATGTGGGATAGAGTTTTATATTGCCACTCAGTGATTGAATGCATCGTAATTATTGTTGAATTATGGATACACTCACTCTTACACTGTGAATATGATGAGTCTCTCTCTGTCTCTGTCTCTTGGTGTCTCCAATTTCTAGTTGCCGACTCCAATTGCCGACCATTTCTTGGTCCGTGCCAAGAACGATCCTCATCCCTCCACCTCCGCATCGAGACCTCGCATCGACCATTCAAACCAAGGAAAATCTACCCCAGAAATCCGGGGAAAAAGATCTCACTCTTACGATTGCTAGGTAATGAGCGTTGGTTTTGTGGAATTGAAGAGAGAATCTGGGGAAGCAGCGGGATAATCGTAAGATGAGATTCGAAAAACCTGGGGAAGCCTGCATAAGTTATCAAACAACATGTATAGCTACATTTACAAAAAGTATGCATACGGCAAAGTTGGAGAATATGTGGATGCCGTATGTATTGTCCTCTCCACGTGGTGGTAATGAGAATACGTACCTGGTTGTTCTCACTCTCTAGGTCATGATCTTCACCTCATCCATCTCCAACACAACACAACAAAACACACTCCCTAACAGTAAAATCCGTGAAATTTCCCCGCACCCGAAACTACTTCCCGAAATCTAGACTTATTCACTAGCTCTGTCTAGTTTATCTCAAGTAAACCTTTAAGCTTAGTATGACTCTGAACTTCGGCGAATCTTGTCCGAGAACTGGCCGTTTGCTTGACACAACGCCTTGACATTGACATTGACGCTCCAACATTTTAGCCGAGTCAACCTATCATCGTAGCTGCATATCAATAGACCAGGGGTTGTTTCCGCGGCGGATGAAAGCATACCCAGAAATAAGATATCACATTTTGCGGGGGGTAACCCACCCCTTGTCCCCAAGCTAAACCGCTCCTAGGGCATAATGGCAAAAATCCTCAGACACACTGACACACACACTCCAAAGAAAATTGATTGCATGCAACACCGTCTCGGTACTATTAGCTTCGTGAGGGGAAATCCAATCTAGACACCTTAAACTGTGGGGGGGTTGCTTGTCCCGACACGGTAGCCCGAGGTGTTATCCATCCTTGGCTTTTACTATATCAAGACCCTGCTCCTATCCTTTTTTTTATGTTTTGGTCTTCTGCATCTCAAGCATCAGTACGCAGAAGCTTGAAGACCTATCAACTTCTCTTCTTTTCTTTTCTTCAAGTGTGGTCTTTTCTGTAAGATCTGCCCGTCATGGCTATATCTGATAGGGATCAGGAGAAGGGGTTTGATGAGCGCTCTGAGATGAAGGGAGGCGTCATTAATGATTATCATGATGCTGCTGGTCACGGTCACACTGCTACCGATGCGTGAGTATCTCACTTGCTTATGATACAAACTCATACTGATGCTTTACAGCTACGGTAACTCTCTTGTCCAGTTCGACCCAGCTGCTGAGCGACGACTACGATGGAAACTCGACTTGTACACTGTCCCAACCGTCGCAGTTCTGTATCTCTTCTGCTTCATCGATCGCGCCAACATCGGTGAGTCACTTCTCACTCTCAACACATCAACCTTCACTAACACACACCCTCAGGTAATGCCCGTATTGCTGGTTGACAGAGGATCTCAACCTCGTAGGATACGACTACAACAAGATCCTCTCCGTATTCTACATCTCATACATCATCTTTGAGATCCCCGCCACCGTCTGCTGTAAATGGATGGGCCCCGGCTGGTTCCTCCCTGCTACCTCTCTCGCCTTCGGCATCGTCAGTGTCGCTACCGCCTTCGTCCACAGCCAAGCCGCCATCTGCGGTGTTCGTTTCCTCCTTGGTATCTTCGAGGCTGGTATGCTTCCCGGAATCGCATACTATCTCTCCCGTTGGTATAAGCGCTCTGAGTTGACTTTCCGTCTGTCTCTCTACATGGTCATGGCTCCTCTTGCTGGTGCTTTCGGTGGTCTCTTGGCCAGTGCTATCCTCAAGCTCCCCCACTTCGGTAGCCTTCACCACTGGCGCATGATCTTCGCTATTGAGGGTATCATCACCATCGGTCTTAGCCTCATCGCTTTCGTTACCCTCACAGATCGACCCGAGACTGCTCGATGGCTCACTCAGGAGGAGAAGGATCTCTGCATCGCCCGTGTCAAGTCCGAGCGTCTCGCCCAAACCGAAGTCATTGACGGTATCGATCGAGTCAAGCTCTGGCGCGGTATCTCCAACCCCGTCACTCTCCAGATCGCCTTTATCTTCCTCTTCAACAACATCACCGTCCAGGGTCTTGCTTTCTTCCTCCCTACCATCGTCGGAGCCATCTACCCCGAGTATAGCACCGTCCAGAAGCAGCTTCACAGTGTCCCTCCCTACGCCGTTGGAGCCGTCTTTGCTGTTGCCTTCCCTGCTCTCAGTTGGTACCTCGACAGGCGACAGATCTTCATCATCCTCTCCGCTCCCACCGTCATCATCGGATATGCTATGTTCTTGGCCTCTGAGACTCCCAGTGTTCGATATGGTGCTTGTTTCCTGATTGCCAGCACCTGTATGGTTCTGGGTACCATGACCAACGCCCATATCAGCGCCAACGTCGTCAGTGATACCGCACGAAGCAGTGCCATCGGCATGAACGTAAGTTTCTCTCCCATCAACCACATTAACCCTTCTCTGACACTTGACAGGTCATGTTTGGCAACATCGGTGGTCTCATCGCGACCTGGTCCTACCTCGTCAAGGACGCCCCCAACTTCCCCATCGGCAATGGCCTCAACTGTGCTACTGGTAGCATGATCTTCATCCTCAGCATTTCTGGCTACTTCTGGATGAAGTGGGACAACAACCGACGCGACAAGAAGAACGTCGAGCAGGAGCTTGCAGGCCTCTCGCCCGAGGAGGTTGCCAACCTGGACTGGAAGCATCCCGGCCATAGGTGGCGATTCTAAGATGTGACATGGTTTTTGGATATGAGCATGCTACGATTGGGTATTAGCGATGGGTCTTTTGAATGGATAAGGTACTTACCAGGTCATTTTGGATATTAGCGAGTCATCATTATCTTATCCCAAGAATGAACATGATTCTACAACTTACATTTCTGATTTACGTTTCTCCTTAGGTACCTTATGTTGTCCTTGGATGGTAAGGTACCTAAAGCACCCAAAAATGGGCCTTCCTCGAATCCTTTAAGACCTATGTGTTAGCCAGGGAAGGTATGGTGTATGTCTGGTTGCACCTCCCATCACCAGTCCTTCCCTGTTGATGAGGTGTCTACTACTCACTTTATTCTTCAACCTCCTGACTACTAAGACATTCTTCTTCCAACACCATCATCATCCCCGTCTTTGGTACATTTCTTTCATCGTCGTCATTCTCATCGCCAATACACTTCTTCAGTCTCCATCTCAGCAAAGTGACACAACTTGTTAGCTACAATGACTGGGAACGAAGTATACCACCTCCGCTTCCCTCGTCCATCTGTCCCGGCCCTCCCAGCCCCAGGAGGATAGGAGCCTTACAGCTCGTCTGACACTGGTGCAGTTGACTTATACAATTTCTTGGTAATCGAATGGAAGGAGTGGGCTGAAGAAGACACGAACGAGGACAGAAATAACTGGGCACGCCTAGCCAAGTGCGTACAGACCTGGGGGGATAATGAGACTGGTCGCAAACAACATTTGGGCAACGAGGTTAGCAGAATTATTAGACAGAAGGCTTTCAACGAAGTATGCTGGGGATATATTGTCATCGCTACTCACCTTTACTCATGTTTGACGAAACTCGGACGGTTGAAGAGCAACCAAACACTGAGCGCATTGCAACGATGGTACCCAAAATCTAATATTTTCGGCGCTCGTTATAATAGAAATGGTCGCGCATTCAAACCATCTTTACACAAGAATCTACGGCGTATCCCACGCAAGGTACAGCAGGGCAATAACAACGGGAGCAATGGTCAACAGCAGTACAACACTCCTCAGCAGTACAATACTCCTCAGCAGTACAATACTCAGCAGAGCAATACCCCTCAGGGAAACAATTAATCAGCACCTTGATACCGAACATCAGTCAGAGAATTATGGTTATTGGAGAATGAGCTAGTTGGCGAAAGAAGCTGCCTTTAGCTAGACTCAAAATCAAAACGTTGCTTGCCCGTCGTTCTCCTATAATGCAAAACAGTGAACTGAAAGCTCAAGTCAAGTAATTTTATCAACACCAAAAAGAGAATCTGCGTATCGCAGACGGCTGGATCTCTCCCGCCGGGAATTGAACCCGGGTCTCAAGCGTGACAAGCTTGCATACTGACCACTATACTACGGAAGAATAGCAGGTTATCACCTGTTGTAGTGAGGGCTGTGGGAAAACCGTCGCGTATGGGATCCTATACATCAATGGTATCCTAACCAGAGTCTTTTATTACAGAATATGCTATGTGAGATCCTCGGGTAGGGGTGAGGAAAACAACGTTCTCACAGACTACTGCGAAAATTCAAGGAAGGATGGAAAGAAGATCGGCACCAAGTGCTTCGAGCTGAGGCAAATGAATATGGTTTTATTCAGGGTATTCTGGAGAACAATATTTGCCTTGCTAAAAATACTCTTCAACAGAATAGGGGCAAGGTTCGGACCGTTGCTTTAAGCGTTGGCACGTCGGATTAAAAACGACCTTTCCTTTGCAGTAGGATAACATAACAAGAGGGCGATGACGGAGGCGAGACTGTGTATAACAGTGCTTGAAATTCCGAACGGAAAGAAGAAATAAAATCTCGATATTCGGCAGGGTTTGCACCGAGAAGCGAATTCTCGTTCATGAGTTGCCGGGTATTGTCTCGAAGCTCACGCCTCACTGGACGACACCAGGCCATAAATGGTGGTTTACCGACGGATGGTCCAGTAAGTGCATCGATATGGAATTGACGGTTCTCGGGCCTAAGCTGCTCTACAAGCTTCGGCGACCGCATATTGAAACAGTACGCGTGTAGATAGACCAGCTGCAGGCCTAGTCTTCCTTCTATTCAGTTTTCAGGTGGGACGTTGAGAACACCTGATATCAAACCATCGACAAGGAAGTGCAAAGGCGGGAGAGAGTTGCCGTCATGTAGTGGACCTGATGAAAAAGGTTCGATGGACATATTGCAGTCCATGGCAGAGAGCAGGACTGTCCTGGTGGGTGGCGGGGGGCCTCTGGGGATCGGTGGTAGTTGTCCTGGGACAAGCTCGTGACGCTCTTCCACGGCGGTAGGATCGAGGCAGAGATACTGAATGGTATTTGAATGGACAAAGGGACAGCGCTCAAGGTCTGTCTCAATATCTGTCTTGACATCAATCCATCCATCGCGGCGCAGACTTCTGGCTGCGTCCTCAGGGTCGGACCAAAAGGAAAAGGTCGAAGATAGCCGTGGGAACGTTGAAATTGGCAATGAAATCTTCTAGCCACAGTGAGGAGGCCACGCTATCTCTTTGTGAGACCTTGCAAGGCCCATACTGGGTGGACGTCAACATCGTGAGATCCACTGGAGAGGGAGCCGTCGGTATAAGGGGACTACAGGATCCTATGACATCGAACTCCGCTACAGTGGCTGCTCAATAGTCATCATCTCCCGTAGTATAGTAGTCAGTATGCAAGCTTACAATGCTTGAACCTAGGTTTAATTCCTGGCAGGAGAGATCTAGCAATCTGCATTATACAGACCCTCTTTTTAGTATTATTAGTACTTTATAGTATCAGTCAGATCACTCCTGTTTGGCACTTAAACAGAACGGCCAGGAGAAAATATTAGGTTTCAGTTAGGGGTAAAGGCTTTAATTCTTCATCGATAGCTAAAACCGAACTCTGTAACAATTTGAAGGGCATCCGTCACATCAAATCCCCTTCAAAGACCCTTAGTTGAGTTACTGGAGGGCTCATGTGTTTGCGGTCGTACAGGTGTCAAATCTCTGAAATCCCAGGAGTCGATGGAGGGTCCTTCTTCATTATACCGGCCAATGCCGATGATACGAGACCTTGGGTACCATACCTGTAGTGCGCGTGCTGCGGGACTACTCTGTGGTTGTTTGATTCCAAAGATGTTCATGAGAATGACAAGGCCCTAGAATACTTTCTCATAACGTTTTCGTTCACTCAACTCGGACCTCGCTCCTTGAGAGACGGTACGGAAAAATCAAGTCTTTCTGTTTTGAGAGTTGACGTAAAGCAGGGCTTCTCTCCACTTCTCTTCGTCCTCGTACGGGTCTTGGGAGGCCCAGGTCGTCCATTCGTTCACGAAGGTTCATACGCTCTGATCCCTTCATTATCTTCTCTAAGGCAAGGAGCCCATCCAACTGGACGGTCAGGGGGCCTGAGGAGCTCGACGGACGGCTGAGGTTGTGAATTTTCCACGTACGACGAGCCCATTATTAATTACTGAACTAACAAGATGTGTCGGGCTGATATACCTCAGATACTGGAGAAGCGTGTTGGAGATGAGAAAAACAGTGACGATGGAGGAATAAGGTAACATAAGGTAGGTAAGTACCTGCAGGCCGTACCTATCAGAGGAAATAGGATCTGCTGGTCGTGGCAGGTGCAACCAGAGGATTTGCTGGCGCGAATTCAGAAGCTGGCTATTGACCAAATATACCTTAACTGTTTTCTCTTTTACATACCGGATGTAAAGGGCTACACAGAGTAAGAAAACTGAACCTTTCTTAACATTGCAAACTCTGGCTGGTGGTTTCGCTGCATACAATACTGATATACCTAGACTTTGATGAATGAGATACTATTAGAACCTTCACAATGCGGTCAGCTCATCGAGACTGACGCCAGTAAGATCTCGGAGATCACAAATCTATCTCGATCTTCACGGAATATCTGGTAGCCTCAGGTTGAGCTGAGTCAAAAAGGGGTAATGCAAGTGCCTACCGGAGGTAGTCGAGAGGCCAATAAAATCGTACCTACCTAGATAATAGAACCAGCAAAATGGAAGGGATAGGAGTCCGGTAGTTAAGGCAGGAGGAAAGACAGAATTACAAACCTGCCACATCTCTCTTCACCCAGAGATCAACTTCCTATCTCATCAATCAGAGTCATCTTCCAGGCAAGAATCACTCTCCATCGTGAGAAGTTACAGAAAGTGCAATCCCTACTGCGTTCGACAATAAAACGCATCCAGCTCTGTTCTCGTCTTCTTCATCTTCTTCCATCCACTTCATCTTCTTCATCTTGTCTACCCGTCCCCAAAACACCAGTCGTCTTCCTCTTCCTGCTATTCCCTTCGCTCTTCAGATCATCCTTCAACTCTATCTTTCCAGCCCTGCTCCGCCATGTTTCTTATCCTCCCTTCATTGCCGTTATACCTACGTTCTGTCATCCCGTCTTATTGGCATCATCTCAGAAGACTGATTATACGCTGTTGCTTCATCGCCAAGCCTTAGCTCGGTTCGACATACACAGCTGTGTCTCATCACTGATGAATTTCCTATCCAAGGTACGAACTTCCTCAGTGAACCGGGTGGATCTTCAGTGAAGATACCGCTAATCTACTGAGCACGCGCCTTATTCTCTTTTGCGTGTGCGGTGGTGAACAAGTGTCATCCTTCTGAGACGTGATGCTTTGGGGAGAGGAAGTCGGGTACTTTTTTTTTCCCTTTTGGGTTTTCCTTGTCACCGCATCTACTTAGCCGACCCGTGACATACACGTGGGGCTAACAAAAGGAAAAACGGTTTTTTAGGTTTCGATCCTCCGCCGCCGACTCTTTCACTTCTGACTCCTTCGCTGCCGACTACGATGACTTCAGAACTTCAGCTCAGGGAATGGGACCAGGCACTTGTTGGAGAATGGTTCTTCTCAGAAGAAGTGGCAGCGAGAGCGGGAGCGATCGGTTGGTTTGGATCTTGGCGGTGGATAGAATGGTGCAATGGGGAACTGTACTCTAGAGTAGACTTCATTCAACACCCTGTTTGACTTCACCCACAACAGATAAGCGATCATCCATTTCAGTTTTTTTTGCTACATCTTATTCCATTGCCTTGACTTGCTTCGAAAGCCAAGTTGGATATTTTCATAGAAATGCATTCACTGCCACATGCCACTATTGTGTCGTAGATCTCCGCCTCCTTCTGTAACTAGGCCTTAGCTCCATCATGTTTCATCGCATCAAGTATTTCCATCTGCTACGAGCTACGGTGAGGAGGTAAAGTTTTCGGCCCAAAGTAACACAAACGCAAAAATACATATAAACACATATCAGCAAGATAGCGTCCTTATTGTTCCTGGTGCCTAATACGAAGGTTCAGACTGAGAACCTAGATATTATGATGACCGTAAGACCTGCAGTGTCTGCCACGAGAAAGGCAGCCTCTCCATCTCAACCAGCTATTTCAGCCTCATCCGGGCCATCGGCGCCTTTGTGCTCACGTGTCGTATGATCCGTGACGTCGAGAGGATCTCACCTGCGATTGACTCTTGCCGGACTATGTTCAGGGGTATCCAAGAGGGCGCTGCGGACGTGACAATACCTCGATCATCCGCAAAGTCAAGAGTTGCATCGCGGAGTCCTAGAATGTCCTGGACTATGAATGGACATGATGGCATGGAGATGATGCATTTCACGGGGTCCATGAATTGGCGCTGCGACTCGCCTCGGACATGTTCAATTTGTATGTAACGGTCATCTATAATACCCTATGGGATAAGACTGATCTAATTCTCTAGTATCAGGACTCCGCAGAGATACAAAAACTAATGCAACTGAGATTCGAAACAATATGTCCCATTAACGGCAACGTGCCTCAGATTCTCCAAGAGCTCATCAAGCTGCAAACCCGACTATCCAAACAGCATCACAATTTTGGAGGATGGCGCAGAATGGGGACTCTAAAGCGCCAAAACTTATGTAAACTACTGTCACTATATAGTATGTAATAGGGTATACTGCTTGCTACCTTCGGCATCTTGGGCGCTTTGCCACCCAGTGTAGTGATGAGGTACTTGGTTGCACTGATGGTATTAAGAAAGATCCAATGTAAACTGCTACGCCGTTGATAGGATTTATCAAGATACAAAAAGGTTCTTAAAATCGCGGCATTGTGAACTGATCTAGCCTTGAGCGGCAGAATTCGAGTTTCTATGTATAAAGAAGTTCGTATAGAGTCCCAGCAAATGATTCAGTTTTTATTGCACGAAAGGATCATCAAGTATTTAGCATCATCTAACCAAAAGACTTTCGATATATCGCATAATTGCTTTGCACCTTTCCGTCCCACGATAAATTTCCGTTCAACCTATGCTCCAAGAAACGTCATGCTTGCGTTACCAGTCAGAGACATCCCTTTGCGATAGCTGATCTCGACTGACGTACCTCGTCAACTGAACCCAAAGTGAGTTCTCTGTTATTGCCCTGAGCGACCTGACGCTTGTCGCAACCGCCATCATCGCACACTTCAATCTCCCTCGGACTACATGCAGAGGATCCTGGACGGGTCGCTCGAAGAGTACTGGGATTCTGCGAACGTGCCAGGACGCATGATCGGTGAGCTAGTCACACTCGTTGCTGGTCAAACTAGTCCTCAGACCTTCAAGCATGGCATGCAACTGCTTCCTGGTGACCACATACCCAACCATGGCTATGAGTAGGGGTCTATACTTTTCTGGAAAGGAGGAGGGCAACTGTCATCTCACAACTCTATCCGTAGGAGTACCTTAAGATATTCTAATAGATACAAACAGGTAAAAAGAGCAACTACTGGAATCACGAACCTACCTCATCTCTTTTCACTAAGAGCTCTACTTACTTATTTTATCAACCAGAGCCAGTCCCCAGGCAAGAATTACTCTCCACTGGGAGAAAACAAACAGAAAATGCAATCATCATCTCAGAAGACTATACGCTGTTACTTCGTCGCCAAGCCTCAGCCCAGTTCGACATACACAGCTGCGTCTCATCACTGATGAAAGAACTTCCTTAGTAAACCGGGCGATCTTCAGTGAAGATACCGCTAATCTACTGAGCGCGCGCCTTACTTCTCTTATCCTTTTGAGAGGTGAAGCTTTGGGAAGGCAGCTCTTTATACTGCAGGTCTTATGGCCCTCATGATATCTAAGTTTTCAGTCTGAACCTTCATTTTAGGCAGCAGGAATAGTAAAGATGCTATATTGGCGAATATGTGTTTATATATACGTTCTTTGCGTTTGTGTTACTTTAAGCCAGAAACTCTGCTCTCATCACAATAGGAGCTTTGGAGAGATGGAGTCAGATAGTTTTCTTTTAACTTTGGTCGCCTTGCAGAAACTTCTATTCACTACCTATTCAGTGTATGATGAATAAAGCTGTGCAGTAGAAAGTTTCTGATATATATCTCCTTGGGCAGCGTCGTCGTAACAAACCCGCTACAGCAGGCTTTAGCCTGTTTCGTCTTCCGTAGTATAGTGGTCAGTATGCAAGCTTGTCACGCTTGAGACCCGGGTTCAATTCCCGGCGGGAGAGTCGCCTCACGAGAACTACTCGTGATATCAATTTTTGGTGTTTTGGCCTCTTTTTGCTTGCCATGTGTTGTGTCGTTGAGGTCTCGTAGGGTTCTGAATACATAAGGTTGCATGCCTTAGTAATTGACTCAAACCTTGAGTAAATCTTAATTAAATGGAAAGCATTAGACTCTGCAGTGTCAATTGTGGTCCAGTTTTTTAAATGTCAAGTCTAAAAGAATTCTCTCAGAATAGAGGTCAGACCCTTGCTATGCAATACCCGGCGCTTCGGGGCGTGCTAAATCCGGATCGGAAAGATGATGACGACGCATCAAGATCTTGACCATGCCAGATGGGGCCACCGATAAAGTCTCGTTCGGTCCGCAGTTTAAGTGAAGGGCTGATATTCAATCTATCTTTAATATTGTGGCTGCAGTCTCGAAGCTTTTCGTTTATTAGTCACAAAGAATAAATGCCGTATTTCCGTTTCATCACAAACTCCCCATCAATGCATTCATTCATTGTTGAGTTGTTTCAAAAACTTGATTTTACAGTTGGATTTAGCACGTCTTGGCCTCATTTCGCTGATGCTTGGCAAAGCCCATCATGATGATCAACAGCACACGACTTCTTTCCTGTGCGGGGCCTAGCGCAACCGACACGATGTCCACTCTCCTGTGTCCGCGCATTCCTAGTCGTTGTGAGAATTCGGTGTAAACATTGGCATTTCTCGGCGTAGGCGCATTATTACACAGCCAAGATGTTTTGTGTCGTTACGTGCGACGAATACACACAGTTTTCTCGGATGCTGGTTGCCGTGCAGCTGACGTATATCTTGTCCAAAACGGATAGAGTCGAGTTTTAGGCGTTTAATTGAGGTTCTAATTTTGATGAGAGGAATGGAAATGACACTGAAGGCGTTGGGGGGAGATAAACTTTAACAGTCGATCAAATCCATAAAGTCAAGTATCGGATGATGATTTCAGATCTGATATGGATTTCATGAATATGGCACTCGTGTCTTACAATTGGATGTCACTATCACACTTGCACTGATACATTTTCTTACACTCAATCAGCTATTCCCGCTCTAGGCAAGGAGGCGCGTGCCCCGCGCCCCCTGGAAACAGTCGCGGCGCCGCCCACCTGCCGGTCTTCCTTGCACTTGCACTTGCGTCTTTCTTATTCTCTTCCCCTGCTCGGGTCGTTCCTTCCGCTGGGGATAAGGGAACCCACATCTTCCGTCATTCATTTCAAGGAAAGAGATCCTCATCACTGTCTCTTCTTTCCATTCCCTTATCTCTTTGCTTCCTCTTCTCGTCTCTCCTAATAACAAACATGTGTTGTTGACATTGTCTGTGATACTTCATACGTATTCCTCTCCTTATCACGACACTCTCTCCTTTTTCTCTTGGATCAAAAAGTATTGCTACTTCTTCTCCCTTACTTCTTTTTTTATCGAGAGTTCAACTTTGTGACGATCCGATCCGCCCACCTCCCGTTGCATGACATTCCTCCCTCTACAAATCAAGCGCATCGCCTCCGCATACGTTTCCTTCGACTGCCAACCTCTCCTCCGTCTTCCTTCATACCATCAGCATAATCCAACGGGACAGCAGCAAGCATGCGTTCAGTAAAGTCGCTGCTCCTCTGGGGCTTCGCTTCCTTCTCTTCAACAACCGCCGCTCTCGCATTTCCTCCACTATTCCACAAAACTCGAGAGGCTGAAGCTTCGTCGTCGATTGCCAAACGTGCAGATGAAAAGACACCAAAATACTTCGTCGAAGCCGGTCGAAACATAGAGCTTGGTCATTACGATAACCGTTATTTCCAATCGAAGGTCTCGTATGAAGAACACCGTCTCGTTCTCCGAGATCTGATTCGAAGCTATTTGTTCCATATGAACAGTTACGGCGTGGAAACATGGATTGCTCATGGAACCCTTCTTGGTTGGTGGTGGAACGGCCAGATCATGCCTTGGGACTATGATCTTGATGTTCAGGTGTCAAACAATACCCTTCAATGGATCGGCGACAACCTCAACCGTACCGAGCATAGTTGGAATTATACCGAAACTGCAACAGGGGAGTTCATCTCCAAGAAATACCTTCTAGATATCAACCCCCACCACGTTGATATCGACCGTTCTGACGGAAGGAATATTATTGATGGCCGTTGGATTGACATGCAGAACGGCATGTACGTTGATATTACTGGCCTCCGTGAGCGCGAGGCAGATCGCCCAGGTGTCTGGAGCTGCAAAAACAAGCATCGGTATAAGAGCCAGGACTTATGGCCTATGCGTATCACCGAGTTCGAGGGCGTCAAAGCTCGCGTTCCGTTCAACTTCAATAAGATCTTGGTTGACGAGTATGATACAAAGAGTTTGGTCACCGAGAGTTGGGCAGGGTATGTTGCCATCATAGCCGTTTTGCCATCATACCGTTGGCGGGGCGTCCCCTCAAACCTTCACTTGCTAACATAGGTTACAGACACCGTTGGGATCATGACAACAAGATTTGGATCAAGGAGACCGAAGAGGAAGCGAAGCAGCGACAGCTCGGCGCCGTTGATCGCCATTTGGCCGAGGCAGCCGCAAATCCGCAGACTGAGGAGCCGCAGGAAGCCGCAGCGCCCTAAACGCTCACCGCTTATACTCATCCTTTTGAGTAACTCACTATTTCTGATTTACATTCGATCTCGCATATGAGCTGCGAATCAACGAAATGAGCCACGACCTAAATTTCACAAATCATACTCTTTCTCTTTACGATGGGTCATACAAAGGTAGCCAGGCCTTTGTTGCACATGAGGCGTTGGATCTATATTACGGCGTTGGAGGAGAGCGGATTTTAGCATATCGCTGGTCAGTATGGCTTGCTATTGAGGCGTCGATGATAGAGATGATTGCTGTTTTCATCTCTGGGATCTTTGTTCGAGTTCATCAAATGCCTGTAAACCTAGAAAGATATCCCTAGTTGCTTGCATGTTTGCTTCACACAAGCGGTTCAATGAAACTTTGCTTTGGGCGCACGAAAGTCTATACTCATGCTGAAATGTAAAACCATGATCTATGTAACAAGGGTATCAAGAAATTCCCACAACCCATCATGACTCCTTTATCCAGCTCTTCCACGAAACCGTCTTCTGCCGTTTCGATTCTTGCCAACCGCCAAACTTGCCCCCGTTTCCAAGATCAATCAAGGGTGCCATACTGGGTCGACCATGCGCACACTGAAAAGGAAATGCGCAACGTGACAGGCGAGAGATGAGCTCCTCACATTGCTTTACCGACAAAACATCGTTGAACATGATTGCACCTAGCACAAAGTCAGTGAAAGAGGAGCAAATAATAGGCAACAAACATACTTCGACAGGCTCTGGAGTGTAGCAATTCCAGAATACCCCTTGGACACCCGTTGAAACGTGATATCAAAGGTTTGTCAGGGGCAGTAGTTGATGGTCGCACGAGTGGAACACTACTGTCCACGCTTCGCCAAACTTCTGTTCGCAAAAGTTCAATGAGAAGTCGCGGTTCTAGTCGGCACCTCTCAATGATGCTTGGAGGGAGGCCTGTTACTAGTATTTTGTTTTGTGAGGAGACGGGTGTTTGGTATGTGATACCCCAAGCAGCAAAGTATTCTTGATATTGTTCTAGAAGAGACCATTCCTCCTTTGAGATTTCGAAGATTATGGGTCGGTCGAGAGGTTCTATGACGGGCGACGTTTGATTCACCAAGGAGTCGTGGGTGAAATAATTTGCCATGAGATCTTCAAGCTGACATCGTTCATCAACTGCATGTTGATCGAGCATGACCAACGCAGAACTCTGTTTTTCGTGCGCCAAAGTCCCAGATGTCGAACTTTCTAGTGGTAACTTGACCAAGATGAATTTGCGGTCGACCTGTTCTATCACGGTAGCGCGAGCAAGCGCGTGACGTGAGATTCGCCCATTGAGGCTCATGGTCCCTGTTTCAAACCCAACATGACCGCTTCCATGTCCACACGCATGCAGCTGATCTTGTGCTGAGCTATCGATACACGGCACAGACGGTTCTACAGGTTGAAAAATGGGATTCTCCCATGATCTGATGACACCCTGGAGCCATTTGCTAGGATGTTTGTCTCGCTTCTGTGCACCTTGACAGGTAACACTGCTGCTTGTGTCACCGCCACCTGATGCGCCGTCAACAGTACATGCGCCTGAGTTCACACCACTGTTTGCAGACGAGCCTGTTTTCTCGTCTTCCGGTTCAGGTGATGGCTCATCAAACGGTTTGCGCAACAGTTTCCCGCCTTCTCCAACAAGACGTCCCAGCGGTGACTCCTCTCGCATCTTTGTACGAACATCTGCCGCTTTCGAGGTGGCGCTGAGTGGCGTAGCTCTCCCAACTTTGATTCGGTGCCAACCCTCAAAGGGGCTGTCTGCTCGTGCTTCAAGTGAACCAGATCTGGAGATGGGAGTGACAGAGCTAGCTCTCGAGCTATTCGATGATGAGGGCGGTTGCTTTTTAGGCTTTTTCGACCGGCCCAACGTTCTTGCTGTCGAGAATAACGATTCCTCAGGGGTTAGGCGAACTTTTTGTGGACGAAAATGATGCTTTTTGAGAAATCCGTAACATGTTGCCTTCAAAAGATCAATGATCGCAGACAGCGTCCGGCCCTGACTGTCAAGTCGATCTGGGCTATCGAGCCCCTCTAACCCAGTAGCGGTGATTTTGAGATAGAACATGGGCCACCGTTCGATCCCCTTTCGACTTCTCAAGTCTCTTCCCGTGAACTCATCCAGTTTCCGCGAGTCACCGTTTTGGTCTTCATCAGCGTCAATCACGCCAAAGCTAGAGTTTCCAAAGGTCTTGTTGATTTCTTCATAAAGAACATCAGTACCAAATTCGTTGTTGATTGGCCTAATCCCAAGACTAATAAATTGAGAGCGCCTTGTCGCAACAGGATTCGTGGAGATGGCGCCTTTGACGGAAATCGACCCGCATGATGCTGATATGGGCACCCAGGAACCTGCATCGTCCGAGTTGGCAAGGCCAGCTTGTGTAAGAAGTCGAGAGGTTTTAGACATGATGTCTGCTTTTTCTGCTGGCCGGAACCGTAACTCACGCTGGCTTGCTGCGTTCTTGAGTGAAACGGATACACCTAATGGCCAAGCAAGAAACAGGCCTACGACAGCTCGAACCAACCTCGACCATTCTTTGTCAAGAGCAGACCTTTCAGCTAACGTGGCTCTCTGTTTGACCCTAACTGGCATATTGCCGAAAAGATCTCGAACCGTCGAACGAGTGCCATGATCAAAGTTGACAAGCCGTGATTCAGGGGGCGAAGGCAATTGTCTAGCCAGTATTCGAGAATTGTGAAACGAGATAGAATTGTGTGAAATATGCCCTTGGTGGTGAGATGTGATGGTCAGAAGGGAAAAGGTAGCAAGGGATGCTAGGAAATCGCCATGTTTCCCATGAACAGAAGACCTTGAAGGGAACTTGGATGTATCTGAGAAGGCGTAAGTACAAATAGCTTCACGTAACCAATATCGTTTCACTCACGGTGGAGCTTCCCAAGGCCCCCGCCATCTTTAAATTCTTCGGGTGGAATTCCGGACCCGTTATCTTCAACGGTACAATTTCCCCTGCTGTAGTCGATCGAGACGTTGACCTTGGATGCGCCAGCGTCTAAAGAGTTTGTAATAAGACCGCAGACAACGCCGTTCAGAGAAGTGATATTGACTGATGATTTAATCTTGTCGACGACATCTTGAGGAAGTTGCCTGATGACCATACTCTACAGCAGATCATGCTTGTTTGTGTAGAGTTGGTCTTTGGCTGTGATGTTGAAAGTTTCAAAGTTCAAGTTGGGAAATGACGTCGAAGCGAGCTGAAACTGAGGTGAGCTGCACCTAGCTAGGGGGGCACCTGGTTTTAGGGCGATCTAATTAAGGCACAGTGGGTAACCGTCCCCGAATCCAGGGTCCGCCTGGTGGAGGTGGCGCCAAGAAAAGATGTGCCTTGAGCTTATAGCCAGCTCAGTCCAGACTCGAAGCCACGGGAGATTCAACGGGTACCTGCGGGAGAAATAAGGGATAAGGGGGACTTGACACGTTGGTAAGTGTCTACATTTGAGTCAGAGATAGGTCATGAACGAATAGAAAGGATCGTCGTCTTCTGGTCCGTGTAGTTTATGTAGTTGTCTCGTCATACAATAGATCCATCACGTGATCTTGATCCCGACCTTCGTACCATCATGCTTCGCCGCTTTCAGCCTTTGTACTGTTACATGCCATGCCACACACTTTGATCTGCTGACGACGTCTCTTCTAGCTTCATCCCTTAGTTTTCGCCTTTCATTGTTCTGTCTTCCATCCACCATTAACACATCATTTTCGTTTCTTTTCTACTCCGAGCGAGCCTCTCTTCTCTTTACTTTGTTCATTGCCTCCCCGCCTCCACCCGCTACCCAACGACGTTGTTCTGGTAGCTTCGACGTAACGTTTCGTTTCAATTCAACGGCTTCTTCTCAATTTGATGGCGACGACCGACGCGATTCCTCCAGAGCATGGTGAGTGTTGAAGCATTATTCATGTTTATGGAATTTACCATCACGCGATATCGCCACCTTGCGATAGCCTCACAATACAATGCCTGATGCTAACATTTCAGACCGTCAAGGTCAACGCAGGAGACCGTTTTCGACATGGGTTAAGAAACTCACCAACTTTAAATCATCCGATGGTGAACGCCAAAAGAGACACAAGAAACGCAGTCACAAGAAGAACAACCCTTACCCGGAATCTGGACAGGTCGGCAACGGTGTAACCAACGGAACGAGTGCATGCACTTTCACCACTACACAGACGGGTACAAGCAATACCAGTGTGGACCGATCCGCCCGGACATCTCGAGAAGATCAGGGACCGCCAACGATCGGGCGTGGAAGTGTGGCCGGTACGGTGTTGACAGATCATGAGGCCTCCCATTCCCTCATGGCACCCAGCCATAGGGCAAGTTCTGTCGCCGGAACGAGCCGTACCGTTGGTGGAGGAGTTGAATCTAGGAGGGGGGGAGACAGTACTTTTTCAAGTCCAGCACCATCTGTGAGGTCTTTGACGACGACCTTGACTACGATACAGTCAATGGCGCCTAACGGGCCTGGGCAAGCTCAGCATCATGCTTCACAGCACCATGGCAACACGCAGTCTATTCAATTCACCCAACCGTTCCCCACTACAGGGACGCCAGCATCGGCCATCCCGCCCCATTTGGCGCCAACTGGCAACCCAACGACTTACACGTCTGCAACCGCCAATAATTTACTTACAGATAACGCATCTATCCTGACTTTGGCGTCATCAAGTAAGCGACGACGAAGGCGTTCTCTCGATACCGATGCATCTGTGCGTGCTCTTGCACCTTCATCACTTTGGGGTGGCAGTCGTGAAAGTTTACCACTTAGTGTTCTGAGTGCGAACATCGACCCGATGGGTATGCCTACTACTCCCGGTATTCACGGCAACCCTCGAATGGGAACAGAACGCACGAGCATTTACTCTGCAACAGGTGTTGGGCCTGCGATTTCTGGTGATCGAAACAGCTACTATGCCAAACAAGGGGACGCTGCAAGTGTTCGAAGTGGGTTGCTTGGCCATGGACGCGCTGAGAGCGTGAGCGGGAGCATTGGTGGTCTGAGCAGTCCTCTAATTACACCACGAGAGGTATTCAACGAGAAGAGCGAGAATGAGAAAGAAGATACCCCTGTGGCTTCTAGAACTAAGGAGGCATGAGCGTGTTGGTTTTTATTGCGAATGATTGATGCTTTGTTTTGCTTTATGGTATTGGGTTGGTTGGGTCTGGCGGGTTTGGCAGGAATGAGAGCGTATCTGGTGTTTTGCTTGATTTATATAGAATTCTGGTTCGGTACTTACTATACGCAGTCGAGGGAAAGTTGTCCCTTAATATACCATACATGATACCCTGACAATTGTTATGATGAGCGCCAAACGAGCGAGCTTTTGATTAGCTTTACGTGATAATTTAATGTTCTACAGTGATGGGTCGGGTGCTGTGGAGTAGCAGCCACTGTGGCGCTAGGCAAGCTCCTGTAGCTCCCCAGCTCAGCGTCCCACCATCGTCATCGCACCGCGGCTCATCTTCTCCAATTCAAGACATTCCCGAATGCTTCAAGATGGCCATCTCAGTAAGGACCACCCTGTTATCATGCGCGCATAGGCTTTGCCCGTCCATGCGCACTTCGAGACTTATCATACTGACAATGAATTGCAGTGGAAGTCGTTTGACTTCTTCGACGTCGTCCAAATAAACATCGCCGACGACGAAACCCGACAGCTCTTCGAGGGCAACGAGATCTCGAGCGTTTGCGCAGGCTCCGATAGCCTTTTTCTTGGATCGTTCGATGGATATGTCAGCATAATAAACAAGTCATGGAAGATTGTCAAGCGCTTCCAGGCTTACGAGGCTGGGAGCATCACGCATATGCGCCAGGTCGAAGGAACAAGTCTTTTGTTGACAGTTGCGGTACGGCCTGTTGAAACTTAGATAACGAATTGGCGAACTGACGGCGTTGGTAGGAGGATATGAGCAGTGAGCCTGTTCTTAAGGTGTGGGCGCTCGATAAGCTTGTTAAGAAGACCAACACACCGACATGTCTGAGCACGGTCATGATCAACAATAACCGACGGCAATTTCCCGTGAGTCTTGGTGGGAGTCTGATACGACATTGGAAACTGACTGATTGAAGATATCTGCGTTTGCGGCTACGGACGATCTTACACAAATCGCCGTAGGATTCACTAACGGCGCAGTTACCGTAATTCGAGGTGAATTGGTCCACGATCTTGGTACGAAGCAACGAATTGTTTTCGAATCAGAAGAGCCTATCACCGGTGTTGAGCTCGCATGGGATGCGGTACAAAAGCTCACCACTTTGTTTGTTTCTACGACCTCACGAATACTGAAGCTCGGTTTATCCAAAAAGGGCCATGGATTACCGCCCAAGACCATCGAAGATGCCGGATGCGCAGTGGGCTGCATGACGCGTGACCCAAATACAGACGGTGTCATTGTTGCGCGCGACGATGCTATCTACACATACACGTTAGACGGTCGAGGGCCACCCAAGGCGTATGAATCGCCAAAGAGCAAGATTGATGTTTACAATGAATATGTTGCGCTTGCGTGCCCGCCAGCAAGCAGCACTGCGAAAGATTCTGAGGCAATGAGGCGACGCTTTGGTAACACTACTACTAATTCTCTATTCAATGCGTCGTCTTTTGTGTTGCTGGATATGGATCTTCGAGTTATCGGTCATACAGAGACTTTGATGTCGCCTGTGGGACACTTTGTTGACATCTGGGGCGATTTCTTCACAGTTCTCCAAGATGGCAAGGTAAGTTCCGTCTGCCGATACGAGATCCCGTTTATTAACTTCGTCAGGTTTACCGGTATCATGAGAAAAGTTTGCAGCAACGACTAGAAATGCTGTATCAGAGGAACATGTTTCCTTTGGCTATCGAGCTGGCGCAAAAGTCTGGGATGGATAATGAGCAGCAAAGCCTTATTTACCGTCGATTCGGCGATCACCTATACCAAAAAGCCGACTATGACGGCGCCATGGTTCAGTATATTCGAGCAATTGATACGACTGAGCCATCACAGGTCATTCGCAAGGTGAGTAGCTCTCTGTATGAAGGAACAAGACTAATGTTTCTAGTACCTCGATACACAACGCATTCATAACCTAATCCAATATCTGGAACAACTCCACGAACATCGAAAAGCGACTGCGGACCACACAACCCTTCTCCTCAACTGCTATGCAAAGCTCAAAGACATCAACAAGCTTGAAAAGTTCATCAAGTCTCCTGGCGACCTCAAGTTTGATCTTGATACAGCAATTGCAATGTGTCGACAAGGCGGATACTACGAGCAGGCTGCATACCTTGCCAAGAAGCACGGCGAGACTGATCTTGTGGTGGATATCTTGATAGAGGACTCCAAGAACTATGTCGAAGCGCTCGACTATGTTTGGCGTCAGGATCCTGATATCGTAAGTTGTATCGCGTCCTGGATTGAACCATTGCTAACACGTTCAGGCATACCCTTGTCTACAGAAATACGCCCGAGTGCTCATTGAGAATTGTCCTCAAGATGCTACCAAGTTATTCGTGGACTACTATACAGGAAATTACCGACCTCGGCGCACTATAACGGTGCATAACGAGATTGATACGCCCACCAGCGGCGGCTTTGCAGCTGGAGCAGCCAGCGCTGTTCAGAACTTGTCCAATCTGCTGCCTCTACCTTATATGAATACATCTTCGGTCGCATCTCCAGGAACAGTCGGAAACACAAGGGCTGTGGTTAGCGACGGAAACATTATTGTGGATAACGACGATATACCTGCACCAAAGTATACCCCTCCTCCCCCAAGAACCGCATTCTCATCGTTCATCGATCACCCCGACGAGTTTATCGTCTTCCTCGAAGCATGTCTCGAAGAAAAGGAGCTCAAGTCGAGCGATCGAACAGATCTTTACACTACCCTCTTTGAGATGTACTTGTACAAGGCAAGCGAAAAGAAAGGACAGGATCACAAGGAGGAATGGGAGGCCAAGGCGAAGAAGCTCATTCAGGGTGAGCACGTGCCAATGGAGAGCTCGGATGTTCTACTTCTCTCGCATCTTGCGGATTTCCAAGATGGAACTATCCTTGTCAAGGAACAGGCAGGACTCCGTTTTGACATTTTTAGATCTTACACATCGGCTAAGGACACACGAGGCGCCATGAAGGCACTCAGAAAGTACGGTCCCGAGGAACCGCAGTTGTATCCAGCTGCCCTGGCATATCTCACTTCTGACCAAAGGGTACTAGAGGAAGCCGGCCCTGATGAGTTGGCCAACGTGCTAAACAAGATCGACAAAGATGGACTCATGGCTCCCTTGCAGGTTATCCAAACACTTGTAGGTCAATCTTCAGGCGGCGGCGTAGCTACCATGGGCATGATCAAACCATACCTTCACGAGACAATCACAAGAGAGCGCAAAGAAATTGCTACCAACCGCAACCGCATCAACAATCTTCGTGGCGATACAGAAAAGCGCCGCGAAGAGCTTGCAGACCTAGGCTCCAAACCAGCTGTTTTCCAAGCAACCTGGTGCTCAGACTGCAGCCAGCGCCTTGACCTTCCAGCCGTCCACTTCCTCTGCAAACACAGCTTCCACCAACGCTGCGTTCGAAACGGCGGCAACGACGGTGATGCGGAATGTCCCAAATGCGCACCCGAAAACGACATGATCCGCAAGATGCGCGAGGGACAGAAGGAGCGGGCGGGCAAGCATGATCTTTTCAAGATGGACTTGGAGAACAGCGAGGATAGGTTTAGTACGCTTGCGGAGTGGTTCTCTGGAGGTGTTATGGATGGGCAGAGTGCTGAGTGAATGTTATGAAATGAGGTGATGGCGAGATGCATGGAGTCTAAAGGAGTTTTGGGTTCTTATTTGGTCTTTGCCTTGTTTTTATGAGGCTTTGACAATTATACAATCAAGATTTAGGTAGAATGGTCTTATTTGGTGAATATTGTTGTGGACGCTCGTACGTTTGCTGGTGAGTTGGTGACAAAGAGCTTTCAAGATGCGTCGCTGCCTACCTAAGAAGAGCTTGGACAACTTTAGGATAAACTTGAGCAATCTTATGATACGTTTAGAGGCCCTCCTGGTATGCCACATGACAAACTTGCTGGTGATCCTGTCTTTAGCGGTTTACCCCTTTTCCAATCTTTCTCTGTAGAAACACAAATATGCTCGGTGATATCAGAGTTCCTAACAATCTTGTGATATAGTTGCTCATCACTTCGAGTTCTGGCCTTGTTTAGTGTCTCCGAACTGGGCCCTTTGCTTATCCTTTGCCGAAAGTTGTTGCTAGAATCATTCAACATTATGCTTGGTGTTTGAAACAAGCTGACTTTACCCAACAAAAGCTCAGCATTTCTTTTTAGATTATCGAAATCACATGTTGGGTTTTATTTGGTGCTTCAGAAAAGCTAGTGGCTTTTGTGCTAAAAGCATTGCTTGGTGATTTGTTCCGTTTGCCAAGCAGTGGTCAAACTGACGCCTGTTCGCCATTGATATACAAACTAGGCTGCAATTGCAATTAGAAAAGATTTTGTCCATGTGAATCCTCTCAAAGCCTGAGATTCTGGATATAAATACCACGGGTCTGTCTTCTTCTTCTTCTTCTTCTTCTTCTTCTTCGTCTTCTTCTTCTTCTTCCATTCTCATTAAACCACTTGATAATATAGTACTATCCAAGAATGGGACAGTTGTGAAAGCTCTTTATCGCCAATGAGAAGTTCAACACCAATGGCCTTTTCCTCATCCTCTCTTGGACCCATCGGACACCTCGAACGGCTGGGATTTGGACAGGCATGCGTTTCCCATTGGGACTCTGTAATAAGCTTGCTCAGAACAGCCGGCGTAGCAAGGGCTGACAACAGTTAGTCTTCACAGAGATTTCACTTTAGAACCGGTCGCTTACGTATTTGTATAGACAACCCCGACAAACTATCTAAAGCTCACCGCGAATCTCCACCAGATATAACAGAGGCAACCCAAGCCCACCCCGAAGAAGGCCTGCAAGACACAGGGCGCAGAAGATGCATTACCTGCAAAGAAGGTATAGATCTTATAAAGCTCTCGCCTAATATATGCCCAAAATTCAAGCATACAACTCCTGACCAACACCCGCGTGCATGACCTGTACCCGCCGGCCAAGCTCCCACCACATACTGGCACTGACCGCAGTGGTATGATAGAGGAGAACAACGACCACGATAACCCCGATCACCATATCAAGCACGGCAGCAAGGCCAATAGCGAGCATGGTGGCGATTCCAAGGCCGATACTGAACAAGATACTGAAGACAACAGCCCAACGGATTGAAATATTGAGGACAATTCTTGGGGATCATTAGCCTAGATTCTTGGGGACTGGTAGGGGTGTAGACGCTGTCGAGCATCACGTTCGGCAGCTCACAGTCTATATCTCTGCCAAGCCCACAGGGGAGTGATCCTCTCCTGTAGTTATATCTTCGGGGCTTCTTGCTTCGACGAGACCGTCCGGTACTGCCTTAAGACCAACACCAAGATCCGTTGCCCAACTCGCCCACTTACGTTCATCCACCCCACGACATGGCAGCATACCTACCCCCCTTCAGGTGGCAATCCAGCGAACTCACATGACGACCCACGCCGGGTGTCTACGACTACCTGCTGGGTCTGTATGATCCCTTCTATAACCCTTTCAAGGCAGAGAACTCCTTCCTAAGCGGGGTCACCTACAGCTTTTTCACTGCAAGTATACTCCAGCGAAACTCTCAGCTCAACTGACTCAGACTTATATATATTGCGGGGGTCAGTAGGCTATAAATGCTGAGCGATATTTTATTCGTCCAGGTCAGCGCAAACCTGCGATAAGACATAAGGGTGTCCTCGTTCATCACTAGACATATGTGGATGCTATTTGTGATCAAGAGCTCAATGCCAACCGATATGAGTTGATCAAATTCAAATCATTCCTCTATCTAAGTCCCCTTCCCTTCTCCTTACTTGGCGACAATAGAGTGGCATACCTCAACGACTCTCTTACTATTTCCACTGTCTTCGCCGAGGGCTATGCTTATGTAGAGCCTGGAGTGAGGCAGAACATCTCTGAGGATGACTATAGTTAGGGTTGGGATTCGTGCCGACTCTATCTATAAACCTTCTCCGGTGTTATATGAACCATAGCAAATGATGCAATCCGCTCCGAGTAAAGTCACACACGATACGTCAAAACTCTCGATTTATAGCACGAGTGTGCGGCTCAACCTCGCCGGGGTCCTCACAGTACAGATCGCTGCCCTATCAACGAGGTAGGATCCGACAAGTCATCGACGTGGCCTGGCTGTCTCAGAACTACGCAAGCCAATTAAGGACCGGAAGGAAGAGTGGAAGCCTGAGAACATCAGGAACCCTTCTGCAGGTTCTATATTCAATTATTTTCCGGTGGCGAAACAGAAGAAGCAGTAATCAGACGATGTTTCTAGCAAGTTGAAGGGGGATGATAGCAGTAATCAAAGACTAGAAGCGTATTGTCACTGCGAAACTTTCCCCCGAGTACCTCCACCTTCACTTTTGCTTCCTCACCATATATATATAGACTGGCAAAGTAGAGAGGACATGGGACAACAGGGTTTCCACTGCAGCAGGCCCTAACTTTTGAGTCTCCTATTGACGCCGTTGATGAACCTCCTGCGTTCTCTCCAACTGAAGAGGTCCCCAAGTACGTCATGCGTGAACCATGAGAATCTGCCCTCGATCCAACCCCTTCTGTCAGGGACCTCTGTCCATGATGCATTACAAATATTTTAGGAGACTGCCCAACCCCTTCGCCACTTCTTCCCTGGCTTCGATTTCCCTCCCTTTAGAGATCTTAGGAGAGATCGGAGGTCACCTACAGGTGCAGGACCTCGAGAACTGCTCACTCGCTTGCAGAATTCTTAATAACAGCATGCGGACTCACCTGTTCAGAGCGATAGCATTTACCGGCCATAGAGAAGCAGTCACTAGATATTTGTTAGCCTAACTGTCCCAGGACTTGCCGAACACTCATTTTGCCGTGGAGAGGTGGACTTCGACACCTTGCAAAAACAGTACGGGACTGCACCTCAGGAGAGAAGCAGCACTATTCGCATTATGGGCGGTCAGTCCCGAATTATTGGTAGGCTAGACCAGGTCCTACCACAAGAATTCAATTCCGAACAACTTTACAGTCAAAGGGGAAAATCGTCAAGTACTGCGGCAGTCCGCTCAACCGATGTGCTCAGGCCATTCTTATATAGATGGCAGGCTCATTCAAGGAAGTTTTATTCACTGGAGCTCATCAAGCATCTCAAGTGGAGGAGTCCCGATGGTAATCGAACCTAGACTCCGTGGGATTTGTCCACGAGTCCTTTTTTCTCCGCCAAACTGAACTCGCAGATTCGACATTCATACCCAGCTTCTCCACGGGAGCAATTTCGGAAACCGCAATAATAGTCGACAAAGAGCACCATTCAAAGTCCCTCGCAAGACATCTGTCAAGGTTAGCGCATTGTACATGATTTTGATACACTTCCTACGAAACTGGATATGGTTCCATCTCTGGCATGAATATCAATTCTTGCATTTCATGACGCCGTGCCCAGATCGCCAGCATGATGATAAGTGAAATCCTGTGGAGTGCTCTTAAGACGAAGAAGGAAGCTGCCGCTGTTAGAGAATTCGAAGGAGTTACGGAAACATGGAGTCCACGGTACATTTGTTTATTTGTTTGAGAAAACTACAACTGTCTTGTGGATGATTAGGAGTAAATAAGACTCTTCTCCTAAAATTGTTATCGTTGATAGTGAGAGCGGTGTTGGCGATGCAAGCAACGAGCCAAATCTGAACAACTTGCTTTCTGGGGAATATGCGTTTCATGAGGTGATGGCTAATCTGAAACGCATTTCATCCTCTTCCAAGTCTGCGGTTGATCTTGGGAAACGAGCTACGTCTGACCAGCATTGGGCCACTCTATCAATGATGTTACCATCAATCTTGGGTCATCGTGGCCTCGGTCTGGACAAGATTGCGGCTGGTCGTGGTCAAACTTCCCAAAGCCTGCGGTCCTGGCATCCTCTTGAACTAGTTTTTCAGTCCATATATCAACGTGCGACGTCCATTCTAGTTAACTCAGACAGGCAAGATTAGAACGTGGAGAAGGACTATCAGCGATCTCGACGACTACTCATATATATAAAGTCCCCGACAACTTCCCATCGGGCCATGCAGCGAGGTCATGGGAGACCAGCACCTCCCTCCGCCATTTACATATGGCTATCCCAGTCAGCCAGCTAATGTCGAGGAAATGAAGGCCCTTGTCGATCAGAATTCAGGCCGAGATGCACTGGACAACACCGGCCCTGTTTCACTGCAGAAGACGAGGAAGCCGCTTGGCCACCCACGCACGCAACTTGGACAAGTTAAATCCCAGCCACGATCTCGTACAGATCCTGTTGCGCCTCCTTGAATGGGACCACAACAAGCGAATCACCGCTTCTGAGCTAGCATCGTAGCTAAGGTGATTAGGATAGCTCTCCTGCCCTGGCAATAGTGGCGATAGTGCCTCGTCCGGCCAAGACAGGGACGATGAGGCTACAGATGGCCAGGGTTTGGGGTTGGTCTTAAGAGAGAGAGGCTTGGGAAGTCATGGTGTGCAATATGTCCGATGTGGAACCATTTCATTTTGAAGGCAACTTGAGTTTGCAAAACGGAAACTTTATCGGATCAGCGATTTCTGGAATATCAACAAATATCTTCACTTCTAAAGGAACTTTAGTACAACCATGCTGTCTATGTAGTCCTCAATAATGAGCGACACCCTCTTACTCACCCCGGTCAATCGCTGCCCCACGTCGCCGCACTGCTTGATCTCACAACTTACAACCTCCTCCCTCACATCACCACACAATGAGCACCAAAGACTCACCAAACCCCAAAATGCCTTTAATAGAAGCTCGATCACTCGTCGCATCATTCTCCCGAGCTCTCACATCCTTCCAATCATCTCAAGACTCACTCCGCATCCTCTGCACTCTACCCCACACTTCCAATGTCCCCGCGCCGCGCCGACCAACCCGCCCGCTACAGAATCTTGTGATTCTAGACTCAAGCTTCAATCCGCCAACGTTAGCGCACGCAAGCATGGCACGTTCTGCGTTGAGATTAGAAGGGGAGAAGAGGTTGATGTTGCTTCTTTCGGTGAACAATGCTGATAAGGCGCCGAAGCCGGCGAGTTTTCCTATCAGATTGAGTATGATGGAAGCGATGGGACGGGAGTTACTTGATGAGGGTGTAGAGATCGATGTTGCGGTTACGACGATGCCTTTCTTTCACGATAAGGCGAAAGCGATAGCGGAGTCAGGGTTTTATGCTACACGAGATGGAGATCAACCAACGCAGACGTTCCTCGCGGGCTTTGACACGATAGTCCGCATTTTTAATCCAAAATACTACGGCGAAGGAATTCAAAGCGCACTGGGACCATTCTTCGAGAAGTGCAAGGTGAGAGTTACGACAAGGCCGGATGAGACGTGGGGAGGAGTCGATGAGCAGAGAGCGTGGTTGACGAAGGAGAGGGTGAGGGATGTTGGAGGTGAAGAGGCTTGGGTTGAGAGGGTGGAGTTGGTTGAGGGAAGGGAAGGCGATGGCGATGTGAGCAGTTCGCAGGTGAGAGAAGTTGTGAAGAGTGGTGAGGGGAGTTTGGATGGGCTGGTTGGAGAGGAGGTTAGACGGTGGATCGAGAGGGAGGCTTTGTACAGAGATCGCGATGAGAGTTTGTAATGTTGTGTCCGATTAGCCGCTGACGTTCGGCGATCTCATAACTTAAATTCGAAGTTTTATAGATGCACCAGGAAGCTCATGAGCATTTGCTGGAAATCGTATGCTCACATTATATTGTTGTTTCCTGGCCTGAGCGCTTCTCTCGAGCACAGGCACTGCAGGGTAGAGAGGACAAGCCAGAAGTCATTTCAGCAACACCTTGCTTTGCGACTCAACACCAGTTTATGAAATCCTGTCTCAAGTAGATGTTTTTATTTCCGTGACTGTTCCAGGATAAAGCTGTACTCGGTTCAAAATTTAGTAGATCAAGGAGAGACACCGCAAGAGAAGGATGTTCGCCTGTGCATAAGCAGCGAACAAGACGACGCACTCAGCGTACAGCGACAATGAATGCGCCTGCGTGAGCAAGAACTAGATGGTAAAAATGTGAAGTGCATGCATATCTCGAGGCAGATGCTACACATCTAGACAGCACTACATAAGACCAAGTCCGAAATCCGTTCCAACCCAAGTCTCAAAGGCATCACAGAGTCAAGCATGGCCTCCCATCTCGGCGCAATGATTCATGCAGTCGCATTCTGCTTCCGCATTTGATATCAATTTCGGCGCAAACCTCTGAAGTGATCCACTTCAAAAAAAAATCGAAGCTCTCCCATCGTGCAGAAAAAAATCACTGCATCCACTCTTTCCTTGCTGTGATTCGCTGCGCAGCTCAGAGTCGTCTGCAGTGGATCACCGATCCACAATCCATCAACCAATCAGAATCTCCACATCTCTCAAAACTTTGCGGCTCAAAAAAAAAGAATTCTGCCAGCAACTTTTAGGCGGTGAAGCCCAGGTGATCCCGCGCCCCACAGCCTCTCTATAAAAGCGCGCCTTCCCTCCAACCTTTTGGACTTTTTTTCTTCTTTTCTTCTTCATGTCGACAATACTTCAGAGAATCATTTCTATAGTATTCGACCTTCTCTTGGTTCCCTAAAAGAGCCACAGATCCCACCCTGGTTGATGAGTGCATATCCTCGACACCCTAGAGTGAATACCTTTGGTCCTCTCGATCTGTCCGCAAGGATGGCGGTCGCCTGCTTTGCTGCGGGTGGCTGTATAGAGATGGTTGTATTTGATGATCTCGACCCTGATTGCGGTCTTGCCTTCGGGCGCGCGGTCGGGGTGGGTGTTGATGGACGTCTGACAGGCGTGTTTTCTACTTCTCTTTTTCGTTGCTTGCTGGGGCTTGCCCTGGGAGTGAGGAAGAAGCTGTGATGTTTACGTGTGTTGCTGTGGTAACTGAAAGCATTTGCGCGATGGCTAGGGAACACTGCCCAACGCTGCCGTCACGTTGCGTTGATGTGCACAAGTCTTGCTTGAGTGCATGTCTATTCCCAAATGTACTACCCGATTAAATATTCTCCCAAGAGACCTGTCCGAAATACGCCTTTGATCTCTGAGATACACAAACCCACGCACTCCGTGGTTGTCATGTACACACGACCTTCGCGCTCTATGTGCTCGCCCGTCCGCCCAATGTTCTCATCACTCGTCGCATTCATTCGTTGATACTTCGTCGTTTCATGGCTTCCGCGCGTAAACGTACCGCACCATCATGTATCCATGAACCCTCCGATTACCGATCACTTTTCGCATCGCCGCAAGAAACTGCGGGTATTATATCCTCGGCCAGTTCAGCACGTTATGCCAAAGATACAGCGTGTATCCTACGACGAGTCAGCAAGCGAACGAGAAAATGCGACGGCGTAGACATACCCTCGAGATCGTTTTCCAAAGTCAACCTGACGTACTCGCCCAGCTCAGAGAGCTTCCCGATTATTGGTCCATCCTCCCACGGGTAACTGCAGCCCAAACATCGTTAGCAGGTATCACCTCAAACAAATCCATCGTCGTACCTTGTAATCAAATATCCTGACATCCGTGAAGCCAGCCTCTGTGATACTTCTCTCCTGCAGCGCTCCTGCTGAAGAAAAAACGTCCTCCCCGTTTCCGCGCCGCCTCTCTCGTACAGATCCGCCCACTTCTGGAGTGCAGGCTCGCTGTCCGTCGTTCCGTCATCGGAGTAGAAGTGTATGTCAGCCTCGCATGATTGGACCCAGCCACCGGGTGCACAGCAGCGATATGCTTCTTGAAAGAGGGCGGGCCAGTCTTGGACTGATCCAAACAGGTAGCGGATGTGGATGAAGTCAAAGTAGTTGTCTTTCCAAGGCCAGGTGAGAGTTGCATCTGCGATCTCAAAGTGAACGTTTGGAGGGACCCATTCGGGCTGCGTGGGTGAGAGGTCTGAGCCGATTACTTGCGCACTTGGATATGCATCTGCAAAGTCTCTGAAGACGTGTCAGTCAATTGAAGAGAGACGTGGGAAGGGAAACTTGCATTGCCCATATTCCAGAACCAGTTCCGACATCGAGAACTCTCTGAACATGAGGCGGTATGGGCGCCAAGAAGAGGTTGTTATCTAGCAGCATGGTGAGGTAGTGATGAGAGATGTCAACCGATTGAAGCTGCTGCTCGTCATTCGGCATAACATATTCACTAGCATAGCGATCGCTGTGATATGTTCTTCCCTGAATAGTTCTGTACTCAAGAATGCTCGCCGTCACCGAGTCCGGGTACATAAAACTGGCACTGAGCGGGATATGTGAGTTGAGCGTAATAACAAGACATACGAGATATGGACTAAACTCACGCATCGGATCCAAGTGCTGAGTCAATTTCATAGCGGTCAATATCGGAAGTATCCTACAAACACGGCAAAAAAGACACAAGATGTTAATTCTCAATGACTATTACTCTACAAGTTTTGACGCTTTATGTAAGAGAGGGAGGTTAGGTAGGGCACAACGCACCTCAGGGTCCTCTGCGGGGATGAGCTCAGCCTGAGGAGCGGGGGAAGATGGAGCAGCGGGGGCTGCAGCAGGAGGAGAGTCAGTGAGGAAAGAGGGCGAAGAAGTGGCAGTGACAGTGGGGGTGTCTCGAAGTTGTTGGTCTGTCATGATATATCGCGATCCATGGGATTACTTGATACAGTACTTTTATGTGAGTGATATGGGGGGTGGGTGTATGCGTGTTGTTGGTTGAAGGGATGTTTGCAAAGAGTGGAGATGTTTCTGGACAGGGTATATCATTGAAGAATACCGACAGATGATGAAAGAAAAGAGAAGGAAAGAAAGTGGGAAAAGGGAAGGGAAAATAAGTCTAGAGGTTAGAGCTAAAACTAAAGGTCGGTATAGCAAAAAGCAACCTTGATTAAAGAACAAGGCAAGGCCAAGGGAAAACGAAAGATCAGAGGCAAACACAACCCAACCGACCCCTCCTTCGTCTGCCTTCGATGGAACCCAAGGTAATCAAGACAGACTAGACTAGAGCCTTGGGCTGTGAACCAAAAGTTACTTGTACTTTTGCTCTGTTTGCTGAGGTACAGTAGATCCCGTCGCTCCCGTAAGCGGTGTCTCAGTACCGTAAGCTACTAATGTTCAGTGGGGGGCTGCTTTTAGTCTAGTGCCCTCTTGTCTCAACCTTGATCGTTACATCACATCAACCTCTGATCATCACTCGTGATAGCTTCAATGAAACTTTTTTATCCAATCAATTCAAGAGCGTCCAGCGCTCGTTCGTGGCGAAACCTAACAAAAACGCCTGATCCTACTTGTCCCCCAGCATCGCGAATGCTAACCCCGTACCAGCTAGATCTAGTATTTCTCGCCCAAACAACTCCTTTCATTACGTTCTCGTGAGCTGCTTCCACCATTCAAGGTAGATTGATTCTTCATCATATTCTTCTTGCATGGACTCACACCAGCTGCGAACATCATCCTGCAAGTCAGTTCGAACCCCGTCCTTAGTAAAAGCTTCCAGCATCTTCCGACACCACTCGTCCACATCAATGTCGTACCAAGGCTGGACCTTATCACGATCAAAATACCCCAGTATGAACTCGATCTCATACCCATGGCATTTCTGCCAGAAAAACCTTCTATTCTCAGAGAAGTCGGTTTCACTGATCTTCTGTTTCGTCAGCTTAAGACGTCTGCATGCATCAGACCACACGAACCACATATACCATGGATTCCACCTAGTATCAATAGCGAACTCATGGACACGCCCAGGTCCATTTCGAATAATTGTGCCGTTTATATCGTACAGTAAATCGTACTCGTTGGTGCAATAGGGCCGTACTGCCTCACATAGCGTCACCCACGAGCGCTTGAACTGCGCCGGCCTTCCGCGCCTTGTCGCAGAAATTTGAGCTGTGATGATGTACAGAGCCCCGAGTATACTCTTAAGCAGAGCCTCCTCAACCACGTCAACCATCTCGTACTCGACCATGATGTCGAGCTTCTGCCGGAAAATGTCAGCGACTTCTCCATGATACGATGCCTTCCAACGGGTCGCCGATGTGCTGTGCAAATCAGCATGAAGAGTTCCGATGAGTGTACCAATGGAACTAACGCCCACCCAGTCATCATCCCTTCCAGGCCTCTTTCCCTTACAGGTCTTCTTGAGGCCTTCTGGACACTCGTCGTACACTGTCAGTAGGCTGACACCTCGACTGGCGTACTCCTTCAAAATCAACTCCAGCAGACGAGGCGGGATGTGCGACTTGAGTGCCAGGTCTATCGGAGACTCCGTGAAATAAGTCTCCGTTATCGCACCGTCGACAAAAGGGTATGGGTGCGTGTCCGCCCAGTCAGACGCCGCATGGTAGAACGGGACCACGTCGGTGGCTAACACGCTGTCGAGGGCGTTGGATCGAGTTGGGTTCGGAAAGCCATGGCTACTCAACAGCTCAATCATGTTGAGGTACATTTCAACTCCAGGTCTACCAATGCTAATTTGGAGTTGCTTCAGGAGTCGTGTGGGCATATGTCCAAGACCCATATCCAGTCGTTCGTAACGAAAACCGTTGAACGATTCACTTACCAAGTTCGCTTCCGCGTCAGCACCCTTCCCAAGGAGCCACTTCAGAGCTTCGTAGACACTTACCCGAATTCTGTTCTGCAGCTGTTCGCTTCGCCGACTATCTGGCCGCTCGTCCAAGTTGAGGAGTAGAGCATCAATTGGTCGATACTCCCTCCACGACGGTCTTACAGGCCAGGTTATTTCGACCGGTGCGGCGCCGTGTTCTTCACAAAGACGCATCATCGGCACGTAGGCCGACTCAACAGCCCGCCGAAACACTCTAAAGTCTTTAGCGCGGAATACATACGAACGGGCAATCCGGTACATATGCGTGCAGGTCAGGGTCAGCCTACACAAAGTGTCCACGTTGGTATCACCGCCTTTGTCGATTATGTCGACGATCAGAGCTTGAAGCTCTTCCGGCAGGCCGAGAAGAGTGTTGCGCGGGATAGGGCCAGAGCCAGAGCCCGAGGCGGAAGTAGGTGAGTTTTGTTGTGAGGACATAACTGTGGTTGCACGAAATACTTTAGAGATGATGGTTTCTGAGAAGGAAGATGCTGTTCGGGTTTCTTGAAGTGATGAGAACATGTAAGTGAGGTTTGATCTCTAGTTGATACTGCAGATGAGTGCCACTTTATACTCGCAAAGACGAACACTTTTTGACAGGAACATAGTGAGAAACTGGGACAATGAATGCTGTTCGCTACATCAACTGCATTATAGGATTGAATTGAGGAAGAAAGGATTGTTTGCCATTGAACATGACAAGCGACTTTAATCAACAGGGAGCTTTCGTCTTGTCACCCCTGAATCTTACGGTTTATTTATTTATTTATTTGTTTGTTTGTTTGTTTGTTTGCATGATTGTTTGTTTGCTTTAATTTACACCGGCATGACATGTAAGAGGACAAAAGGCGTCTCGGACCTCATGTAAGCATGTGTATGAATGTGATCAATAAAATCAGTGCCTGCAGATTGACGACATCCAGCATAGAGATTCTGTTCAGTCTTGCACTCTCCGGAGCAGTTACTCTTCTCCATCTCAACTAACTGATCATCGTTAGTTCTTAATCAAGTGTCTATCGTTCTAGGAACATATAAATCGGTCAGCTTCCAGCCGTTATTTGTTCTCTCGCTATATTATTGAGTAGCTGGACATACCAGGATCTGGTATGAATAGCAGAAATGAATGGACGAAGAGCAAGCCGAGCATTAAGTGCTGACGGGTCGCTACTGAGGTGGCATTTTGTCACATAGTAAGAGGGAAAGACTATATGAGTTCTCATTCATATTTCGTTACAATCTAACTCAAACTGACGCCTCAATTCCATAAACTACTTGAAACACCAAAATAAAGACAACGTACACTTACGTGGCAAGGAGTAGGACTATCCTCAAAAGTCATGAGATAGCGACAACCCCCCTTTGTAAGCTCCCAGCCAGTCAATTTCCCTCTCAGAAGAACATTACAAGCATCTAGAGGCATATTTACCCAGTCAGCTTCCGTGTTATCCTCGAACCTGGAGGGATCAAGCTTATGCCGAATGTCTTTGATGATCCACGTTCGGGAACGGGCTATATCGTCAGGAGGATCCCACCCTCTGGGGCGAAGGAACTCATGTCTACCTGAGCAAGATGCTGTGTCACTCAAAACATCTCCAGGGGTTGTGATGTAACCCCCACAGATGTAGCTGATTGAAGTGCAAAGCTCACGCCAGCACCATGTGCCATCGCGATCAAAGTTGAGGCCTCCATTCTCTCCGTGCCTTGCTTCCACCCTCCGTAGAGCCTTAGCGATATCTTTAAGGACTGATTGCTCTTTGCTATTAATAAAGTCATACTCCCACATCAATTTTACCTTGGCCTCAAAGGTATCGCCAAAGTAGCTGGGGCTCTCTCCTTTGAATATCCACGGCGAAAAAAAAAGTCGTCGAAAAGAAGACTGAGCAATTCGTCGATGGTGGTATATCGCTGCCTGAGGTCGTAATACCCTGTGTTTCCCTTAAAAAGGTTGGGAGGTAGCTGCTGTTCAAGGATCGCTCTCTTCAGGTGGACCTCGAATAGAAATGGCGGGCAAGCTGATTGTAGCACCATCTCCATCGGAGAAGCCCAAACCGAGTAGAGAAGTGGTCGGTATTTCGAACGGTCTTCTTTCTCGCGAGCAATCCTCCGTGGAAAATCAGATGGCAACTCGAGTCCCATGTTGATAAGGAACTTGATCACCAAACAAATACCGCGATGGTAATCTGCATCTCTTGCCGTTGAAAGCCTGGTCAGCAAGACTGGGGGTAGAACGGAGGAAGTTGCAGAACCCTCATCCCATCTGAACTGGTGCGCACACAAAGACAAAGAGTATCAAAGACTTTAGACATTGGTCACACATGGACTCATTGTGTCTTTCGACGTGAGGCAGTGAGAGGACCGGCTGTTCTGTTAAGGGACCTGTTCCAGTTGTCAAGAGCCAAGCCCTTCTTGAATCTGACTTTGATTGATTTGGCCAAGAGTTAGAACGACCATGAACTCAAGTGTTGTTTCTAATGTTCTCGTCTGTCTACAGTTTGTTGTTGGGACTGGAAAACAAAGAAAACGGGCACGTCACGTATGCTCCACTGATAGATATAAACCATAACAAGGACATTTCACAATTCGTCTAGTATTGCAGAGAAGTTTTCAAAGGAACACAGTGAACGACTGAGACGTGTACCGAAAGTGCAAGGGCAGCCAGTCGCTTTACACATAGGGTTAAAGCAACTACTAACTTCTTGGTGATCTTGAAGGACTTAACCATGAGTTTTAAAGAGTAATCAGTGTGCTAGAAGTTCACTTGGTGCTACATCTGAAGTCCCATGAAACATTAAAGATAAGTAAGAAAATCGATTTGTAACCCCTGAGGACATATCATGTAGCAACAATTTCGCCTTTCAACCCGCAGCAAAACTTGGATTTCATCTTCCTTCGGATTGATCGTCTTTTGGGAGATCTTTTGCTCCAGCGGACACTGTCCATCAGTATAGTTTGACCCTCCTAATTCCGCTGTTCATCCTTCCCATATCGTCCTTCGAGGTGTTCCATTCTCGACAATAGAGGCTGTCCATCCATAGCTGTGGTCTGTTGGTCTGTGGCGATTCATTCCAGTAATCTCATCCCTCACTGTTGCTGAGTATTTTCAGTCTGTCGATAGTGCACTACCTTCAACGATCGAACGGGCATACACCCATGGCGGAGGAGATACCTTTCTTCCTTGTTCGCCAGCCCCTCCCTTTGATCCTCGAGGTCTTTCTCCAGCTGTACACCAGTGATGGAGAACACGACCATGGCCATTAGAAGGGGCCTGTAGTGTTGGGGGACCTGGCTCCAGGCGCCTTCGTCCAGATCGATCTCCAAGGTGACTTTGGGGTTTCGTAGCATGCTTGAACATCTGCGAATAATGTAATAGTCTCAGTACGGCTTCTGCAACCGGATAGTAACATGGAACGTGAACCCAAGCTCATCAAACAGGACAGGACATGCATGGCGAAGTCTGCGGAGATCTTCCCACTCAAGAGAATCATCTTCCGCTATGAGTAGAATGATTTCAGGGGGCAGTCGAGGTCGAAGGCTTTGGTTCGTGTTGCGTATCACCGGCATGTTGCTACTTGGAGGTAAATGTGTGCAGGCTTGATGTCAATTTCTCAAAGATTTTGGCTTGGGTAAAGTCTCTGCAAGTTACTATTGCTTGAGATAGCAGTCCACAACTCTCAATTTATACTCATATCTCAGGCTCCTTAGTCCGTTTCCCGCTTCTGTAGAATTGCATGAAAGTACTAAGAAGCAGACTTATTGAACTTACCTATGAACAAGGCCATTGGGCTCACAATATGGTCTCTGATCTGTAGGTATTCATAGAATAAATACAATCGGTTGCTGAGAACTTAGCATACCAAAAACTCACTCACCAGCGCAACTCGGGGGTTTCCGAAACAAGAACTTTCTTTTCAATTTTGATCGAGGCTGTTCTTCCAAAACTTTGAACACATCATTTCTAGTTACTAATTACTACTGCTGTTGACAGAGAATACCATGCAGGAGTTGCGTTCCACTCTACTCTAGGTGACCAGCTCCAAGCTTGTGGATGCTTTTCAGCCCCCTCGATAGACTCATATCAACTGTTCTTCATCACGAATTCTCCAATAACTGTCGAAATTCAACCTCGGTACTTCAATTGGTCTTTGCTAAGTTTAAATAAGGAGGAGAAAAGAAACAAAGAGAAATGTGCACATGGCCACGATCGTTGCTATACCATCTCTAACAATGTCATTTTACAACAAAGAAGTACTCGAATCACACAATAGACAGCTTAAAGGTGGCCTAAGCGTGAAAGGGGAATCAGTCAAATCTCAATAGATACCTACCCATGTCTCAAACGCTTCAGTCTATTGCCCCGTACATAAGAACCTCCTTTACAAAAGAACTTTACAAGATAGAGTCCTAATGGACTCTTAAGCATGGTGATAAACACCCCCCCACCCCCGCCCTGGTTTCCAATTAAATTAGGGCACTCTCACCATAAACTTCACAGACTCTTTAATAACCATTTACTGGTTATCTTTGTAGGGAACTTCAGGGCGTTTTATACAACCGTTTTCTTTTTCAATTTATACTACTACAAAAGCTAATGACCTACGGTTACTGGTTACTGCTGCTGGGAGGAAATACTTCGGACGAGTTGCTTTACGACCTGCCACCACTCGATCATCGTCATGGCCAGTTGAGGATGTAATCCCAAGCATCCAGGGGCATTTGAGCCCACTTACGTGTGGATGGTCTCTGCCCATGTAGCTCAATATCTTCGGTCTTTTGTCCAGACTCAAGAGCTCTCTTCTCAAGGACCGTTCTCCTCGCATGCGCCAGTTCGCTGGGAGGGAACCACCTTCTACTGAGGTAGGGGTGAATCATCTGTACGTCTCCAGGACTGGTGAAGTGGAGATCCACTGTTCGCTTTCGAACATCCTCATCAGAGATATAGCTAACTGCCATGCATAGTTCATACCAGCACCATACTCCATCACGCTCAAAGTCAAGACCACCTTGGCTTTCCTTTCTGGCATCAATCTTTCGCAAAGCTGCGAGAATGTCCCGAAGCATGTACAGCTCAAAAGCATTGGCGCCCTGATGTTGAGTCAGTAAGCAGATCTTTGCTTGGAGATCATCGCTCATACTACGGGTACTGTCACCCTTGTAGATCCAGGGAGCGAACATGTCATCAAACAAGATGGAGAGAAGTTGCGAGATAGTTTCCAATCCCTTGAAGTATGGATCCCATGCTTCCGAATGATCGAAAACGAGACCCTCATCGTTGACCTGTCTCAAGTAGAGCTCGAGAATGGAGGGTGGGCAATTAGTCTGCAGCAGAGCCTGCAGCATGTTTGGGCGATTATCCCTGGCTAAAGGAAAATAAGCTGGCCACGTTCCTCTCCTCCAAAGTCTCCTGTCCGGATGAGGGATTCTCAAACCCTTACTGTAGAGGAAATGGATGACGTCGCAGATACCTTGATGATGTGCTTTGTCAGTAGCGGTCGGAAGCATAGATAGAAGAGCAAACGAGAAGCAAGGAAAGCCCATGCGGACCAGAGAGCGTAGCTTCATAAAAGTGAAGAGTTCACACCCCTGGTCCGACAGCCATTGCCAAACCTCGATGAATCTCTCTGCAGAAAAGTTACCTTCATAGAATCCTAGTGTAACAACGTCGCCGGGTCCGTGAAATCCGTCGCCCCAGATATTCCAATGCCAACACTCCTGGTAGTCGTCTTCCGTATTGCGTCGGTACAGGCCGTATCCCGGCTCAATGAGACCCAAAGGACCATCGGACAGGCTCTTCCGACTGCACTGGGTCGGCACGGCGCCATGCTGAGCACAAATAGCTAGCGTATCAAGATCACCACGAAAGCAAGCCATTCGAAAGACGCAATAGTCTCCTCCCTGGTACATGGGCTCGCGAGCAAGGTGGGATAGGCGAGATGATGTACGGCGAAGGTTGTAGTAGTCCTTCCATTCCAGATAATCCTTGTCGAGAATCTCAAGTAGAATCTCAGTTGGAAGATTAGGCAGAGCACTTTGCTGTTGGTAATTCTTATTATTAGATGGGGATGACATGCTGCTAGAGTAGAATGTTGAAAGTGTAAATCGGGTTGTACGGAGTGTAGTTTTTGCTACTGTCGTGAGTTGTACTTCAATACCATCGCTTCAGGTTCAGAAAGACGCAATATATACCCATATCTTGGACTACGCAAACTCATGTTCGAGATGACTTACAGAGGCTTCATCGACCATGGCAATAAGTGCGTTCTAGTGTTTAGACAAAACCTACCCGAGAGTTGATGAACAACCTGCTGGCTCTCAGTCCATTCTCTACGGTGAAGATATTCACAGATATACACCAGACATTTGCATACCAAAAATGGTAGACGAACAGGGCAATTTAGCCAAAGACAAGCTTATGTTCAGTCAAATGGCTAAAACACCAGAGCTTAGATAAAGAAAATCATCAACATGAAACACACTCACGAGTCAAGAACCAACAGAGCTAAGAACGAAGCTATGAGCCACGCTTGAACAGCCCCATCACCACATGGGCCTAGTACCGCCCCTCCTTTTTCCACCTGATTGTCAAACAAAACCTCACCAGAAGCCCGAGCTGAAAACGCAGGACTTGTTTCTGTTTATCAGCAGCTAGTGAATCGGAGGCCTGAAGAAAGTGGAATGGTCAAGCACGATATGTCACCCTAAAATGTAAGCTATCGATAGATAGCTGTTTAGACTATTTGTTTAGAGTACCTGTCACAAAGAGGCTAAATCTAAGTTCTAGAATACTTCCGGATAGTGACATTACGGATATGCATAGAGTTAACGTTGCAGCTACTAATCAATCATATTAGAACCCTTGGCACAGTGATAAATGAAGGACCTTCCATCTTGGGCTCTCCTTTAGCCGGCCGAACCACCGCATCGGATCCGGACGCCCCATCTACCGAAGCGCTCCACTCTGAATACGCGGAATCATGATTTCAGAATCATCCCATCTTGCTTACATCCATAATCCATTTATCTCTACGGAGTACACAATCTAAATAAAAGGCCAACCAAGAACAACACCCTGACACTGGGAATATTAACATTGGATAGGGGGGCGTGGGCTCTACAGATAACCCACCGCGCCGAAACATCGACGGAATTCCCACGAATCATATCCCGGACCGCTTCCGAATAGGGCAACATGGGCCGGGAGGGTCCGTGGCTCGATGAAGCATTACACCCCGAAATAAGGCTGTAATCAATCGTCAACTTCGCCGAATTCCCGTCTGCCAAGGGGGCTTTGTCCGATGCTAGTATGATACCTTGTAATTATCAAGACTCCATAGGGTGGAGGATCAGGCTTGCTTGGCTTACACGATGGACTGAGATGGACAGTATATGAACTTCACGATATCTCACTCTCTCTCTGACTTGCTTCTCAGTATTCTCTCCTTCATTCTTTCTCATACAACCAGTAGCTGGGTCTCTGGTTTCTTCTTACAGTCCTCACTTACACATAACATACTGCCACTGTCACTCCCTATATCAACATGCCTTCTCTCTTCCAGACCCTCTTCGCGGTCGCCGCCGCTCTCCCTTCCGTCCTCGGCGCTCTTCCCACCCGCGCCGAAGGTTTCGGTTCCTCCACCACAGGAGGAGGCAACGCTGGAGCCGTCTACCCCAAGACCGCCGCTGAGCTCGTCTCCTACCTCGGCGACTCCTCCGCCCGAGTTATCTACCTCGACCGCACCATCAACTTTATCGGCACCGAGGGTACCGCTAGCGAGACTGGTTGTGCTCCCTGGGGAACTGGATCCAAGTGCCAGACTGCCATCAATCAGAACAACTGGTGTGGCAACTACCAGCCCAACGCCCCCAAGGTCAACGTCAAGTATGACAAGGCCGGTATTCTGGGTATCAAGGTTGGCTCCAACAAGTCCCTGATCGGCGTTGGCTCCAAGGGAGTCATCCGCGGTAAGGGTCTCCGAATCGTTGGTTCCAAGAACGTCATCATCCAGAATGTTCACATCACTGAGCTTAACCCTCAATACGTCTGGGGTGGTGATGCCATTACCCTCGACAACACTGACAACGTCTGGATCGACCATGTTACCACTTCTCTCATCGGTCGTCAGCACATTGTCCTCGGAAACAACGCCTGCAACCGTGTCACCATCTCCAACAGCAAGATTGATGGTACCACCAGCTGGTCTGCTAGCTGCAACAACTACCACTACTGGGGTCTCTACTTCGCCGGCTCCAACGATCTCGTCACCTTCAAGAACAACTACGTCTACCGAGTTTCCGGCCGTGGCCCCAAGGTCTCCGGCAACACTCTCCTCCACGCCGTCAACAACTTCTTCCACGATGTCCCTGACCACGCTTTCGAGATCGACTCTGGCTCTGTCCTCGCTGAGGGTAACATCTTCCAGAACGTCAAGTACCCCGTTGACTCCAAGGGTTACCAGGGCCAGCTCTTCGGTGTTCCTACCTCTGGCTCTGCTTGTGCCGCTTCTCTTGGCCGCAACTGTCAGCTCAACGGCTTCGGCAGCTCTGGTACTCTCGGTGGCACCAACACTGGCTTCCTCAGCAACTTCAAGGGCAAGACCATTGCTAGTGCTTCTGACTACAACAGCGCCAAGAGCGTCATGACCTCCGCTGGCTTCGGCATGGCCTAAACGAAACACCTTGTTTGAGATGAGGGGTTGATATAATATCACATCTGGCAGCATGTCACTTCTTTGTACATAGTATCTTTACATATCTTGTCTGGTCATACATATAATAGGCCTTTGTCAATATCAATAACATATCTTTGATTTAATCACGTTGTCACCCGAGCTGAAGGTTATTGTGATAGAATGACAATGGTGAGGAAAGACTAAATCCAGATGTTAACACCTTACAATGACCAGTCCATAATGAAATCCATCGCATTCCCAATGCTCATAACTCAGTAGCCCACCATAAGACAATTAACCTCTTGAAATGTAAACACCAAACAATGCAGACCCTCGAATCAAGGGCTCATCGAATGTACTATGTATGATGTAGTGTATGTTCGTCCAGTATTAACAGTCCATGTAAATGCACATTCTCCCCAAACAACTACTCAACCCCTTTCTCACCAACCAGCAACTCATGCTGGGAATGCCATGCCCCTCGTTGATCTACCGATCGTCTTGTAGCTCTGGTATTTACCATCAGCTCCCATGACATCGAATCGCTCCATGCCCATAGCATCATCCGTATATCCACTGAAGTAATAGCCAATGACGACAACCAAGTAGGTCAACATAAGAATGCTACCCTTGAAGTAGTTACTCTTTCCTTCACCGTACATGTAGCTTAACAAGAAAACGCACAGAATGACCGTGACTAGATCCCACTGGGGGAAGAGAAGCGAGAAAGTATACAACGCCGGGTCACCACCCTCGGGGACACCTGGCCAGAAGGCCGAGTAGAAGACGAGCGCAGGGATCTGGAGCAAACACACTTGCAGAGCGTAAGCCGAACCAATCTCCATGGAAAGGGCGATGTTTCCGTTCATAGCGAAGGAGATGGCGTTCTAGAGCTGGTTAGCAATTATCTGTCAAATAGGGAACAAAACTATTTACCAAAAACTCAGTAGTGTTGGGAACAAGGGCGAACAAGGTAATACCAAGGAACTTTTGGTCAATCGAGAAGCTTTCCAAAACAACATCCACAGTATCAACCAGAATTTCAGCGATAATGGCATACAAAACGGTTGCTCCGAGAAGGATGATGGCACTCTTGGCACGACTCCAGTTGGGCGCATCATGACCGCCATGTGCTTGGTGAGCTTCGGTAGCAGGGCCCTCAGTCTCGGCATGCGTGTGGGTGTGTTGACGGCTCGCTGAAGGACGAGCGCCCGGAGCATGAGTGGGGGGCACAGTTGATGGCTTTCGCGACATGCGTTCGCGCGATGCAATCGTCGCAGCCGCGGCAGCAATCTCAGTCACCTCACGTTGGAGGATCTTGTTGTCGGCATCGCTTAGACCAGGAACATGAAGAGCAGAGCGAGACTGCTCACCGCCGCTGGATTTAGGAGGCACAACATGGGGAGTCGAAGCTGAGCCATTAGCAGGGGCGGTCTGTCCGGTTGTAGAGCTCTGGCGAGAGAGGTCTTCTGTGTAACCAGACTGCTTAAGGGACTGGCCCAGGATACGCTTGTAAAGTTGAGTATCGCGAACATCAGCACTACTGGTCTCAGCGGTGTTTTGAGAGTGAGTATGAGGATGGCTGTGAACTTGAGAAGTTCGAAGACTGGACGAATGCATATGCTCTTCGTGTCGCTTCTCCTCAACCTCGGCATTCCAAATGACAGCAGCGTGAGTTCGGAGAGTGAACCATAGACCAATCAAGTATGAGAAGAACAACATGGCTGCTGCCATGTAACAGTAAGGACGAACAGCCTCCAAGTAGAACCTGTCACTAAGTGAAGGAGCTTGGCTAAAGTAGCAGCGTCGACAGTCTCTGTTTTCGCCGGTGTTGTAGTCCTCACAGTCCATGCAGTTGAGCTCGTGGGTTCCGTAAATCTGATAAAACAGAGTAGGGCCAAAGGCGCCAACAATAGCGAACAGCAACATTGTCGAGGTCACACCCGCAGACCTGGCGTTGAAGCGCTGCGTCTTTCGCTTGATAGCACCGAAGCACATGGAAATACCTGGCAAGAAAAGGATACCTGCGAAAATACTTCCCACAATACTTCCCTCGACGAGCTGTCCCTTACCTTGAGTAAGGGCAACACAGTAGAGGAACACTTCGACAACAGTTGCGAAGAAAGCGTTGATGGCAGCACCCACACCCATCGAAGACTGAGCTGAGATAGATGCAACAGCTTGCCCGATGAAGTAAGCCAGAGGGATGATAGAAAGGAGTCCAGCACAGAAGAGGAAAGCCGGAGATGTAATGAATCCTTCAACATGGAAGATGCCCTCAAGGACAATCCAATCGGCGATAACAAAGACGACGACAACCATGAGGTTGATGAGGAAGATATTGGTACCATCAACAGTGTACTTCCAGTATCGAGTTCCTACAGCGCGGTATGTGCAGAGGAGGACTGAAGAGCTCGGGCCATCGTCTTCACGGATATATCTAATATCGGTCTCAAAAGACAAAGCCAGGGGATGTCTTCGAAGGTGGTCAAACAGCAAGAATGTAGCCTTGCCCATGGGGATCCAGAAAACCAAGAACCAACAGATACCGGATACAAGGAGGAGCGAAGGCGAAATGAGACAGTAGAAGAAGATGAAGAAGATGACACGGCCAATATTCCACTGGCCACGTCCAAAAAGCCGTCTCTTGATTCGGGGAGGGAGCTCCGCGGGTTCACCGCGTCGTCCACGTCCAAGCAAGCTCTCCGTCTCGCTGGGCTCAGAATCGATACTTCTTCTCGAGCGTCCGACAATCGAGCGATTACGATCGGGTCCAAAGAACAATCGGCCGTACTCGAGGTCTCCGCTTTGCCATTGCTCGTATTCAGAAATGCTGCGTCCTTCATCTTGGTCCTCGTCCATGTAGGTCTCGTCCTTTTCCAGACGGACAAACTTGCCAAAGGGGTAGAACAGATATCCTGCGAGACCCCATAGAACTCTTCCATACTCTCTCCCACTAGGAGCAGCAGAAAAGAGCAGGCATACGATGGCGCCAATAGCTGCAAACGAGGCCAACCACCAACCAAATAGGAGGGTCCAGAGCAAATTGAAAGCGAGAAGCCAGCTGCTCACCCTTCCGCCAGGCGCAGAATGAATATCTGCTTGTGCAAACTTCTGAATTGAACGATCCTTCTTGTACAATGCTGGCTTCCATACACGGATACCGAAAGGGTGAGTCTGGTTGATGGCCTGCTGTCTGTCCTTGAGGGTGAAGCTCTCGGCTTCACTGACGTCGCTATCTGAGTCGTCCTGGCCCTCGACTGGAGTAGTCTCTTCTTCATCCGCTTGTGCTTCAGCAGGGCTCTCGGTCGATTCGCCATTATCGTCGTTGGTGTCGTCATTTTCATCGTCTTCATTCGTGTGCGATTGAACTCGAGAGAGTTGGGTCGAGAGCTGAGGTCTACGACGATATGATTGTTGACGTTCGGCGGCATCGGCTTCTACCTCGTGTACATCGTCATCGGCTGAGAAAACACCGCCGCGATAAGGCGTGTTCGAAGATGGGCGTCGAGGCATTGGTGGCTTTCGTAGTCGAGTGACGGATCGCACTCTCTCGGGGCCTCTCAAAGGACGCGAAGATTGGGTAGCGCGAGCCGAGCTGCGCTCTTGAGATGTCTCTTTTGATTGTTGAGCTGAACCTGAAGCAGCTGGACCGCTTATCGAGCCTAGGAATATTTAAAATTAACCCCGGTCTCTCGCCAAGAAAAGGCATAGAGCATGGAACCTACCATAACCCTCTGGTCTCCGCCGCACAGTGTCAGTGGACTGGAAGCTCTCTGACAAGCCCTCTGCTTCGCGAAGGACGGCAGATTCGGCCTGGGCAAGCGGATGACGCGTATCCGATGGAGATGCATTGCCAGACGAGTCGCCAAGTTGATGCCCAGTCGACGAGCTCTCCCGTCTCGAGGGATCCATAGTAGAACAGTGGTACTGCAATCAACGGTCGAGTAATAGGCGATTTTTATCACAAGAAACTTTTGTTTGATGCAAAAGGTGAACAAACAAGAGAAAGGCAATAAATAAGAAACAAGCTCACAAATGCGATCAGACGTAAGCTGTACCTATCTCTATAATTGAGAAAAAGAGGGAATGCCGAGCATGCCAATGTCACGATGCAGCGCCGAGAAAGTCGTACAGACGATGCGACGCGATGATCAAAACGGCCCAAGCAACCAAGAATCGCGATGAGACGAAGGATTGGGCAGCGGGATAGGCAGGACTGGACTGTGCTCAGTTGGGTTTGAAAATTGAGATGAGCACAACTGAGACGAGCTGGAATTTGTTTCTTTTCTGGACAAGGTTAAGAGAGAGGGAGAGAGGGAGTTGATGAGGGAAAAGAGATGGACGGAGTCTCCGAGCAAGCAAGTAAGTCTCTGGTAAAATGATGTTACTCAAGCTGCAGTGAGCTTTCCAAGAAAGCGCAACAGACTGCGCAAAGAAGGAATCAAGGCAGAGAGCGCCAGATAAATCGTGAAGGCTCACAATTGACTCCTGTTATTTTACGGGGGAAGAAGGAATGGGTTTTCAGGTTCCGTTAGCTGAACACAAAGAAAGTTTACTGTAGTCTACATACAGTACTGTTTCCAACTCAAAATCGATGGATCACTCTCACAAATCGACTCTGGCTATGTACATAAGACGATAAACAAGCTAGCCCATCGACATCGACAGAACCAACCCCTAGTCTAGCTCCTTTGCCTGGTCCACCTTAGCCAAGCTCGCAGCTCGTGATCAACCAACCTTCCCCATGGCAGCTTAGTGTGTCTTATCGCACCCTGCGCGTGTTCAACCTCGTCCAATGATTCGACGTCATTATGCATCCCCAGGGTCTTGGTTGGTAGCAGACAGGCGGCTCTTTCCACGACAGTTGACTTGATCAACAGAGGGGTACCGAAGGTAATCGATGAGATGTCCGAATTTCTGAGAATTCCGAGGAAGATCATGGGCCAAGGGGAGAGATTCATCCGCTTTAGCCGGGTGCTGATCAATCTTCTTTCGCAAACCATATCTGGATACCTTAACAGCCGATGTCATGTCAGCTTCGATGAGCCTTGCATCAACTCCTAAGCGGTCTAGTGTGTCTCAGTGGGGGTAACGCGGCAGAGAGCGCTATGAGTGGCAGCCATGAGTCTGTACACTTGACGACGTTGTAGACCGTATGAGAACTTAACACAATGAAACTGCCCTTGAAAGACTCGATATTTCACACAGAGACCCGATATGCAAAAGGAACCACACTCGGCCACCACAGGCCATAAACTTAATCTCTCACACTGTTAAAGAACACACAATATGTAATTCTCGGCTGGTTCCATCACAGTGGTCCCAACCGAACCTTCTGTAAAGCTTACCCTACACCCGTAGTCGCCCGGTCGACGGCACAACATAACGCCGACCTTGGATGGCAGCTCCCACCTGCTTGGCCCGTGCACTCATTCGCTCTGGAGGATTACGAGACAAGCTGTAGCCTTGTCATCGAGCTTCAACCTCATCGCAAACCATCACCAACACACCCCCGACACGCATTACTATCTCCGCCTCCACCCCGAACCCGTGAATCTGGCAATTCGTGCCAAAACCTACATATCTACACCCCCGAACAATACTTATCAGCTCGTTTCCCTGACGTCAAGGGAGCTTCGCCAAACATGGCGCTCGACGAGTACTACCACAACAAGATCGAGGCTATGAAGCTTGAGATCCTTAAGGGACAAGCCGCGCTTCGTCGTCTTGAAGCTCAGAGAAATGACTACAACTCCCGCGTGCGATTGTTGAGGGAAGAGCTGGGTCTGTTGCAACAGCCTGGTTCCTATGTCGGAGAAGTCGTCAAGGTCATGAGCACCAAGAAGATTTTGGTCAAAGTCCACCCGGAAGGCAAATATGGTATGCTCATCCAGTTCATCTAGCTTGGAATGCTCAATGCTAACGTTTCTCCAGTGGTCGACGTGTCGGATAGTGTCGATATCGGCAAGCTCACACCAGGAAAGCGAGTCACCCTCCTGTCCGATAGCTACAAACTCGAGAAGATGCTCCCCTCCTCCGTCGACCCTCTGGTCTCTCTCATGATGGTGGAGAAGGTTCCCGACAGCACATACGACATGATTGGTGGTTTGGACCAGCAGATCAAGGAGATCAAGGAAGTTATCGAACTTGGTCTCAAGCACCCCGAGCTTTTCGAGTCTCTTGGAATTGCACAACCCAAGGGTGTCTTGCTATACGGCCCCCCTGGTACTGGAAAGACACTACTGGCACGAGCTGTTGCTCACCACACTGCTTGTAAATTCATCCGAGTGTCAGGCTCCGAACTGGTCCAGAAGTACATTGGTGAGGGTAGTCGCATGGTGCGAGAACTCTTTGTCATGGCCCGAGAGCACGCCCCATCTATCATCTTCATGGATGAAATCGACAGCATTGGTTCCTCACGAGTGGAGGGTTCTTCAGGAGGAGATTCCGAAGTCCAGCGAACTATGCTTGAGTTGCTGAACCAGCTCGATGGTTTCGAACCTACTAAGAACATCAAGGTCATCATGGCCACCAACCGTCTCGACATTCTCGACCCTGCCCTCCTGCGCCCAGGACGTATCGACCGAAAGATCGAGTTCCCCCCGCCCAGCGTCGAGGCCCGAGCGGATATTCTCCGCATTCACAGCCGCAAGATGAACCTCACCCGTGGCATCAACCTCACCAAGATCGCGGAAAAGATGAACGGGTGCTCTGGTGCTGAGCTGAAGGGTGTGTGTACGGAAGCAGGCATGTACGCTCTCCGAGAGCGAAGAGTGCACGTCACACAAGAAGATTTCGAGCTTGCCACAGCAAAGATTCTCAACAAGCACGACGACAAGGAGGTGTCTCTCGGCAAGCTCTGGAAGTGAGAAAACTGCAACAAGGGGCGTTCTTTTATTTATCCATATTCTTGTCGTCTCTGCTGCTGGTTAACCTGCTGGGTTCGCAACAGAGCCTGGTTGTTCATAGATGGGTTGGGTCATGACAGCGGGAGGGGAGTTGTAAGGATAGAAGATTGTACCATAATGGAAACAACGATCTCAACCGACACAAGTATGATCTTTCTAATATGTGAAGTTTGTGCATATATCACAAGTCAGTACATGTGAATGATAGCCACATAATAATCCGGTTGGTTTCTGGGTGAGTTTGACCGGGCAGGGTTCATATGTGACTTTTGAGAGGCCGATGTTTGGGACAGACATAGCATTGATGAAGTCTGTCTGATCTTGATCTTACTGGCCCGTGTCTTGGAACTTGGCTCCTGTGTGTTCCAACTTGAGAGCTGTTGAATACGCTTCTCTTCCTGGTTTGCTTCCAAACACAAAGGTCATCCATGTCAGCTTCAGGATTCTCCTCGACAAGAGCACAGTTGCTTCGGTGGGAATCCAGTGCGGTGACCTCGTCAATCTAAAGAACAGACTTGTGGATAGATATCGTCGACTCAAACTTGAAGTATTGAATATCACGCTTAGAATAAGGGCTTATGATGAGTTTAGGGCTTCATATGGCGAGTTTATGATGATGGAACCTAAGCTCTGGATATACATCCTAACTCTTGTCTAACGTTTATGAGTTTGGCTGGGGCATGTGTATGTATCATGCGCTTTCAATAACAGCCACGGCAGTTTTGTGCAGCAGTTTCGGACTTCCTTCTCCCTTTCATATGATCTCAGACTGCATGTCAGTCGGATCACCCTTGGTTCAACCGTCATCGCCGTAAGCCATGTGCTTTGTCCCCGGCATGGTGAGGCTGCCGCGATGCTGGAGGGAGGAGGGTTTCGACTCGTAAGCGAGCTCCTGGACGACGTACAAGATCAGCTTGAAGTCATGGATATAAAGATATGTGAGGTGAGATTGGTACCTAATAGTATGGTATTGGTGCGTCTGAATAAGATCGAAATTCTAGTGGTAGTATCTGCGTCGCTCTCGTATTGTAAATGGTCTTTTGACAGCGCCTGATGTTGGTATTGTGATACAAGTAAGTAAATGAAGGAATACTGACATGGCTTGCCAGGTAGGCACAGTCGAAGATGCACGAGAGGTGATAGGAAGATCAACGGAAAAGTCGACGATACATGAGAGAGATGAATGTGAAGAGAGATGGATCCTAGAATTGAAGAATGATACCGAGAGATAACAGATAATAGCTATAGACATAAAACAAAGGGACGTTGATAGAGAAAATCTTTAGTACCTGGGTACCTAATTTACGCAGGGCTATGATTCACTGCGCACCAGTGTTGACATAACCGCCCTTTCGTTCCTTGAATCACTGACTCTCTCCATCTCTCTCCCGTATGAGTTATAAATCTAACAACAGATTGAAAGCATTCTTCATCCTCCTTAATCACTCCACCATCCTTTAATTCTTTAACTTACCACCGAATAGCCCATTTGACCTACATCATCGTCCGTGACTCTTTGACGATGTCCAGCCCATCCAAAGACGAGGCCGGGCTGAACACGCCCCCCAAGAACAACAGCATCGAGAACATTGCACCCAAAATTGATGCAATCTTGGACGCCGGTCAGAAGGTAGAAGCCCCAAAGCCACTGGAACAGGGGAACACAGTTCCTAACCGGGTGACACTCCCATATCGAGGACGACTGAAGCGGCACGGAAGCACGCAGGCGTCTCAGGCATCTCCACAGCCCAAGCGACCACGAAGACTTCAAATTCCTGTGACTGCAGCTGCTCTCCGAGAGGCCCATAAAGTGATAGAAGAGCTTGTCGAACAGGAAGTCCGTATTGTTCAGGGACTTTGGGACGAGGGTGAATGGGATCATCTTGAGAAGAGTTCCAAGGCTGAAGCCTTCCGCGACCCAAGGCGAGAAAATGAAAAGAAGCACATGAAACATCACCAGGAAACAAAGACGTAGGAGCTGACTGTGGGAACGCCGGAAGACGTCGAAGAGAAGAATCAGACAGATGATGCGGTGCCCCCCGAAACCGACGATATCCTCGATTTCAACATCAACATCTGCACTCGCCGAATCACGAGTGGTTCCGTTAGCATCCCAGATGTCGATAAAAAGATTGAATGGAAGAACTAACTATTCATTAGGTAACTCTGATCTCGCAGAAAGAAACATGGTACCAGTTGCGAAAACTGATACAAAGAGATGAACGCCAACGACCTCATCGCCTGATTCCACAGTGAGGAAGATGGCGATAACGACGGCAGAATGGATGGCAGGCATGGCAGTGATTTGGATTTTGCGACGGGATGTACGGTGCATGTTTCCTGAATAGCATATGAACAAGTCGGCACCACTGTTCAGTCACTCAACGGCTAGATCTGACATGTAAATAGAGCTTACGTTCAGTACTAATACACCACGGGTTGAGTGAGTGATTTTCAATTGACAAGGTGGTGAAGCTTTGAAGACACATCAAATTGAGAGAATAGTTGTAAATGTATACTGTCGATATTCATGATCCTGATAAGCGACGCCGAGCATTATCGATGTTCAAGAAGTCTGTATCTCAGGTTGAGGAGAAGAATCAAGCAGAGCAGCTAGCAATGATTATTTCGTCCACCTTGGATGAAAGCGACAAGGCTATTCTCATATCGGCCATGGAAGGGGTGTCAGATAGAGCTTGCGAGCGCCTAGAAACACAGACGAGGCTGGTGTGTAGCTTGGTCGTTGTTGGTATCTTCAGTAACACAGCTTCCAATCCCAAATACCTAGGAGCCAAGTAGATAATCCTTTTGGTTTGGCCATCATCGAGTCAACGACGAGAAGCGACAGGCATCATCGGGAGAGGCAAAGCAAAGTCGCCTACGAGTACTGACACTGAGCTCTCCAAGTTGTCACCCTATCACTGAACCTGGTTGCAAGAATAAAAGGAGAATGTGCACATATATCCTTATGATGAGTTTATGCAACCCAGGCCTAAGCTTAGGGTTAGGTCCTAGATTATGATAAATTTGGTAGGTTTATGATGATGTGGTCTAAGAATTGCTCTCTTGTTGCACCAGTTGGTGGATGAGAGTCAACTTTTGCTCGCCCTTGCATCAACAAAACGGTGATTTCTGAAACCGCATACGGTGAATACGATAAACAGCTCATAACATCATGCGAATTGTCTCGAATAGCATCAGCTGGCCGATTGACTTTTCCCCAGTAGTCGCATGCCCTTGCGTCGGAGCCATCGCTCCGCTGACATCTGAGACATGGATCGCGTGTAAGTCTTAGTTTAGCCAAGGTACGATTTTCAGGGAAAAGCGAGGTTGGAAGCAAAAAAAAAGTCAGCAGATGATGAGACCTGGCTAAAGAGTCATGCTGGGAAAAGGTATTTGCCATGGTGCGAGGGGCAGCTTTAGAGATATGTTTCAGATTTGCACTTTGGAGTTGTTGGTGGAGGTGAGTTACTGCGTTTGTGGCTTGAGCTTATTACTGTGTGGTTGGTTTGACGACTCATGAGGGAAGCAGTTCTTGTCAGCAAGCTTTCAGCTCAGTATCGGATGTGACTTGTCGACCAAGAGGATATGGAGTATGCTTGAACCATCGCTCAGGAACTCGGGCTCACATTGCCAACAACAAAAACACGGACCTTCAGCTTTCAGCAGGAACTGATGGGATCATTCAGATGACAAAACCTGGAGATATGCAAAACATGATATGACGTGAAGGCTTCGTATATGATGTTGAGTTTAGGCGTCTTACGGCTAGTTTATGACCCTAAAGCTCAAGGTTTGGGTCCCTGATCTTAATCCTCATTGAAGTTATGTAAATATACTCATAGTTAGGCATATAATTACATGAATTCTATGGAGACTAACCACCATTCCCTTGTTTTGCTGTACTATTGAGTCTCCCTACATGTCAGTGGCCAGCCATGGCGTTTTTAATCCTTCAAAACGTTCAAACTAACGATCAAGACGTGTCGTTCCGTCCCACTTGAGCTCTATCAGACGCCGCTCGGGCGCCCCGACAACTGCCAGAGTTTCAAGAGCTCGAGTCGCGTGTCACGCTAAACAGATTCATGCTCGAGTCTAGAACAGCAATCGAAGCTTGGTATTCCCATTAAAAACAGGTATTTCCAGCGCACGTGTATAAGTGCTTTGGCCAGCTGATAGCTCTACCGGTGAGGCCCGATGCTTTTATTTTGCGATCAAGATGAGGATGACTGTTTGGGCATTTGATATGAGTTGATTCTCTGGCGGTGACAAGGATCGAGGATTGAGGGCTTGGGGTTGAATCGTGATCTTGATATGTATGTGTTTTTGGTGATGTACTTGTGACGGACTATCGAGTAGGTGGTTACGAGTCAGTTGGTCATCGGTGATGTAGTGACTCTGACGGGCCGAATTAGCTCTGGACCAGACAGGAACAAAGTGTACGATATAGACTAGCTTCTTCGAAAACATACAAGCTCAAATGTATAATCGTAGCATAGTATCGGAACAGTCCCTATATTGGATAGCTCTGCAATAGCTTTGGCGTGAATGACGCTGGACAACTGGGACTCGGACTGAGCACTCAAAACGGTACAAATCATTCACAACAGTCCACCATGACGTCTCTCATAAACATACGAAAAGTATCAACCACAGAACAATATCATTCGGAGTGATTCTGTCCTCCCTGATTTTGAAGAACAAAGACTAAGGCCAGGGTACCACCCATCTCGAGGTTATTCAACCAGTCGGAACAGAGAAACCTCAACTCCCACATCCCACCCGAGTGGCTACCAAAGAGGCCATGTAATCAATTAAAACTGCAGTTATTCTTCCTGCCTTATTTAGAAACCAAACTGCCTCGTGTCAACACCGTCTTGCATGATCGACATGCCTGGACGCATCGACGGCAGGGATACTATGTCTTGACAGAACCACAACTGATTATCGACAATGATAATTTCCATAAGAAAGAGGCTCATCGCAAGTCGACGATGTCATACCCTGTGTCTAGAACACACTGGCTTGTGCGTTGTTGCTCAGCTGAAGCACAGCCTGAGCATCGAGAACGGTCCATCATACGTCACTGAGGTAGCATAGACCTCTATTGCACAAGGCGCACAAGGCGTTCGGGACTCAGTCAGACTTCAGTGGATCTTTCGATATCCATTTCCCGTGGGAACGATTCTGCAGGTTTGTTGAACATGGCAAACTGTCAAAGTGGGATAAATCTAGTTCTGTCAGGCATCTCCTGGCTAAAACAACAGTTTGTTGTCAGTCTCGTGCCCCTCCCGCCCAAGATGCTAAAGCTCAGAAATTCAAGGGTCCGCCTTGCTTCGATGAGGCTAGTACTGTAAGGCGGCGTCTCGCTGGCACACAGCCTTGGCTGAAGTTGGAAATCAACACCATGTTTCCGCGAACAACTAGCGGTAAGCGATTAAAGTTTCGATTCCTACTCGAACAGTTCCACTTTGAGAGTATTTTGTCTGCAAAGACTTGAGTGAGATTGTTTTCGCCTTGGTCCTTTCAAGATTGAGGCCATGCTGTTGGGTCTTTGTTTAGAATAATCGCAAGCGCCGCTGATGAATTGCTCTACTCGCGTGCAACCCTAGTTGAAGTGTTGATTTGACAAATCTATCCGTTATGGAGGGGATGATCTCAGGGTCCAGGCCCTTCGATGTGGATTGAAGCAAAGACGTGACGGTGAGAAAGATGTCTGATGTCTGAGGCTTCCATCTGCAAGGGTGTGCTCTTAGCGTCCGTTGGATGCCCTAATCAGGAACCGTAAGGAAACGGCAGCTACTGTATTCTCGCAGGGCTTGGTTAATAATCGAGGCTTGTTAAGCTTCGGCCGGTGGAATATGGAATACCGAAAAGCTGGATAGCTTCGTCCGCGACTCGGACAAGGGCGTCGGAGTGACATGCACCAGACAATCCTCGCATAAGCCCGAGCACCCTGCTTATAATTGAGCATTACGTTTCTGATATTTGTGTCAAGCTTTGCCTTAGTCTAAGCAGCGGTCCCTGAAATCATCTCGCAACAAGGGAGAGAGCATGAGCGAGACAGCCTTGAAACAAAATCATCGACACAAGATCAAATCGCTTAGCGGAGAGGCAGCCTTTTCTTGACATTAGCCGAAGCCGGGATATGGCATGGTTCCGATTCAGCTTTTGCCTTTGGGCGGATGGCTTTTCAGCTGAAACTCCGTTACTGGGCGGGCTATCAAGACGTTATAACAGTATCAAAACGGTGAGCGTAAGTGGGATGGTTGCTCAACTTCTCATCAACTACGTCATGCCGCAGCATTTAATTTCGTACAGACCTGGTCGAGACTCGGCATCAGACTTTACGACCGTTGACGCGAGATCTGAACACGCATTCTCCAGAGCTGAAGGCACAAAACAAACCATGATTCGCAACAGATTCGTTCTAGACTCTATCGACCTTTTCAGACGGAGGTTGGCAAATGTCAAAATGGGCAGAGAACGAAATGGCGGACATAAATCAATGGATACGCTGGAAAAAGAAGCAAAAAACTAATGCGGACCAGTGACGTTGACGACGGCGCCACGCGGATTTCTGGTTGGTTCAAGCCAGACCAACAGATGCACACACGCCCCCATGCCCGTTCCATTATTTCTTTCCAGGTGGGGACCCTTGACGCTGCAATGACGATATAGTCAGGGGGAAGACTCGAGAGACGGTGACCGATTCGAGAGAGAGGGGGGAGGATGAATATCAGCGGGGGATGAAAGTATGAAAATGATCTGGATCATCGTGGGACAGGGGAAAGAGATGATGGAATCTGCACGTTCGAATGAACTTTCTTATAGTGCTGAGTTGTAAGAACACGAGAGAGAGATATTTGTAGTGGTTGAAGCTTGGGTAATAAGCTTCAATAATACCTATTCTATCAGGCCAGTCAGGCTAGTACCTGCAGTTGCTACTACATTGTTAATAGAAAGAGTTTGATACCTTGAATCAATTATATTGTACCTGTCAGAGTTTATCACCTGAAGCTATACTGAACCTCATTGTCCTGAACTATTGGCCGGGTTGTACGAAATCTCCTCAACCTCCACCGCCAGAAACTACCAAAAGATCAACCAAACATCTCAACAAGTAAGGACAAGCGCACAATTGCGAATTCAATGATCTTCAAGGGTCCTTCTGTCCACCTGCACGAACAGCACCAGAAACAAAAAACCACACACACTCTCTCCGGACCAGTGTCTCTTCCTCCCCTCTTCTGCAGAAGCAAGCGTCCATTCGCTTGGATGATCTTTACTACACGCGACCACCCCTAACCCCAACGACCGTTCTCACCGGGAGCTGTTTCTGCAGTATTATCCAGAACTGCTTGTATCTATTCAACTGGTTGGTTCTTCTCTCTTTTGCACCACCCACACAGTTCTAGTCGAAACATGCCACTATGAGATCGTCGGTTCAGCAAGAGAATGCACAGGAGAAAAGAGGACCCTTTGGAGTTGTCAGTGTCTAGGAGTGTTTATGCACTGACATGTAGGTGTACGGTAGCCATGATCGACGTCGGTGACTGTAACCAGACTAAAAAGCTTAGGTAGGCTACTGCAGCGATATGCCTCTTCGTGACTTTTTTTTCCTCATGTCTTTTTTTTTTTTTTTTTTTTTTTTTTTTTTTTTATTCTCTTTCAGCCTTTTAGAGTTTCAGGGTAAACAGGTCCCTTCTTGCATTCAGCCCTGGCAAGAATCTGGTGATAACTTCTATCTTATCGTATAATCGAACGATTTGGCTGCGAGTTTTCCAGGTTTTGACTGATGCAGGATTGCTTTGCTTCTTTTCTGTACCGTCCGTTTTCTCGTCCCCACAGAGGACTCACCCCACTTGCAACGCTGACGCACGAGGACAGGCGATACGGTAGGTTGCAGGGGACGTTACGGTAGGATTTGGGTACGTACAGCTGGGAACCGTATTCATCTTGACAGCTGCAGGTTTGGATTACAAACCTGTATCCTCGGACATTATGAACGCCACGAATGCGAACAGCGAGCGGCTACATAGTATTTCTAATATAGGAGAGTCAGGATAGTCTATGAATTTCTAAAGTCTAATAAGTATTATCTAAGAAGGCAAACCAGAATAAATATTTCTTTCCGTTCTATCACCCATTTTGGCTGTTGATTGTCCTCTCTGATCCTCCTTTCTCCACCGCACGTCATCGTCCGCGAGACGCCACCGTCGCCTTCCCACTGACCCTGACGGTAACGGCGTTCTTTTAACCACTGGCCGTGTGTGAGTGTGTGTACCCATAAACTTGTTGCCACCGTTCATCACCATTTCGAGCACTGCAGGCTGCATTTGTTCTTGTGAACGCCCTGTACGTGTGTTACTGCAATGCAACACGCCTTTTCTGCTGTGCTCCCTGAACTCTTCTCAACTCTTCTCAGCTCAACCGCATCTCTTTGCTTCTTCTTCTACACCGACTGGCACTAAAAGTCTGGGGTCGTTCGTTGGAGCACCATCAGTAACGTACGTCAGGACCCTTCGAATCTGAAATTCGGCTACCGTCTAATTTACTGTCATAGCCTCTGACCTCCCCTAGGTTTTAGGCCCATCACCCCCTGACCCCTACCAGTGGTGACACCCCCCAGCCCAGGGCCCCTCACCCCCCTTCTTGGCTTGTTTCCAAGTCTTCCAGGGATCGGATTGATAGACCCCACCAACTGCCCGCTTCTCTTCTTGACCTAGCCTAGCCTAAAGGAAGAGGGTAGCCTTCGTTCATCCATTCATTCATCTTTATCTCTGGTGCATTTGCATTTCTTAAACTACCTTGCCTTGCCTTACTCACTCCCGCACTACACCACACTACAACTACACTCGCACTCACCCTTCTCGGTCCTAGGTCCCCTTGCCCCCCCGAGACCCTTATTTAGCTGAAGCTAGACTTGCTGCTACTATTCTCGATATAACCAACTCCAGGTCCCCTTCTTCCCAATCCATTACTCACTCACTCACTCACTTAATCTAATTCTCGACCTCTTCACCATGGCTTTATGAGCCTCGCTCAGCCTCTCTTTACCCCTGCGTCTCCAGAGATGACGTCGACTACCCCGATCACCGCCTTCGCTATGCATGATTCCAGGACTGGCGATCGGACGCCATTACACTATACAATGAAGACGCCTGCACGACACTCTCCCGGCGGACAGTCTCATTCTAATAATATTTCCCACTCACGATCTAATTCGTATAACATCAACCACTCCCATTCTCACTCTCAAACACTTCGACCAACTAAGCCAACAAAATCATCGACTCCTCTCGCCTCTCCCCGGATGCCATACTCGGTCGGCCAGAATCACCCTCCGCCCAAGCTTTCGCCTCGTGTGGTCTCTGACAACAGATCACCAAGTCCTAACTATTTTGGCCTCATCGTCGAATCGGCCAATGAACGTGGAGATTCCTCCTCAGGGCTTCCTAACGAGAATTGGAGCCCTTCATCATCAGTAAAATCCTTCCAGGCTGCGATTCCCAAACAGGTCCCTCTTGATGCCAATCCCGAGTTCGAGGCCTTCAAGAGACAGGCTGACTTCAACCGGGGCAAGTCGTTTGCTCTCTCCACCAGTCACTATGCTCAGCCGTCAGTGACATCAAATGGAGTTGCACCTGTGCGCCCTCGACCTCCCAGATGGCACACCCATGGAAGTGACATTGGCGGCCCATCGCCCTTTGGCCGTGGCTTGAGCTCTGCTAATGTTCGACCAGCCAGCCGAATGGATGTGGACCAGGATAGCCTAGGAGACTCGGCCTATGTGTCATCAGACTCGAAGCGTAACTCCGAATCATCTCTCTACGGCCATGTTCCAGCTCTAAACATGCCCCGATTCGACTCCCCGCTGCCAATGGACCCTCCACAGCAAAGAACGAGTCTAACTCGATCTGAAGATCGCGACCCTCGGCTATCTGTAATGGAACATCGCCCCGATCCTCCTGATGCTCGAGATATTAGACGCTCTGCAACAGTACCAGCAACTCTGGAGCCCGGACAGCCTCACATGATCACAGGCCAACAACTACGGGATATTCTTCATAGTGTGAAGCCGGAAAGACTGCTTATTCTTGACCTTCGATCATCACAGAACTACGCACAGTCCAGAATTCAAGGTGCTCTCAACCTTTGCATACCCACTACACTTCTTAAGCGAGCCACCTTCAACATTCAGAAACTCAAGCAGACTTTCCAGACTAGCTCTGACTCGGAGAAGTTCTCTACTTGGCAGGACACTGACTACATCGTTGTTTATGATGCTCACGCCTCTGACAAGCGCGATGCTATTACCGCTCAGAACATGATCAAGAAGTTCACGAGTGAGGGGTACACTGGTGGCACCTGTATCCTGAAGGGTGGCTTCAACTCTTTCCAGGAGAACTTCCCCGACATGGTCGATCACCAATCGGCAACTGGATCTCCTGGAAAACCCGGTCCTGGTCATGGAGGAATTGCACCTGTCATCGGCGGAGTCATGCTTCCCAATGCCAGCAACGACGTCAACCCGTTCTTCTCCAACATTCGCCAGAACATGGACTTGGCTGATGGTGTTGGCCAATTGGATGTATCACGACCTTCAGCCCTTGACTCACCCTCTCTCCCGCGCTGGCTACGAGAGGCCGCCGCGAAGCCTGACCACGGAAAGAAGGTTTCGGACAAGTTCCTGCATATCGAGGTTGATGAGCAGTCTCGTATGAAGGCGGCATATGCGGCTTTCAACCCTCAGAACAAGGATAAGCGGAGCCAGGTGCAGCTCTGTGGTGTTGAGAAGGGAGTCAAGAATCGATACAAAGATATCTTGCCTTTCGAGCATGCTCGAGTGAAGTTGCAAGAGAAGCCTGAAGGTTCATGTGATTACATCAACGCAAGCCATCTCAAAGCTTCCCGAAGCAACAAGCAGTACATCGCCACTCAGGGACCGCTCCCCGCCACTTTCGAGGTATGTTTGTAAGCCACTTACACTATGCGAAAATTGACTAACGTCTATTCAGGACTTTTGGTCTGTCATTTGGCAGCAAGATGTGCGTGTAGTCGTCATGTTGACTGCAGAATCTGAAGGCGGGCAGCTCAAGTGTCATCCCTACTGGAAGGGCAGAGACTTTGGAGCCATTAGACTGAAGCTTCTGTCCGAAAAGAAGGTGTCTCTTGACATCGACAAGCATAGGTCCGATTCCCATCACACGCCATCAGCTTCGGCCAGCGAACAGGGACGCAAGCGTGCAAACACCACGACAACATTCGAGTCCTCGACACCTACACCGAGACCAACTCAAGGCCTCGCAGAGACACCCTACGTAATTGTCCGCAAGTTTGCACTCTCTCATACCGCTCATCCTTTTGCGCCCATTCGAGAGATTACTCATTTGCACTTCCCGTCATGGCCTGACTTTGGTACACCTGCACAGCCATCGCACCTGTTGGCGCTGGTTGAGCTGGCCAATGTCATGCAACGTTCTGCCCTCCCTGTTGAGACTTCTTCGGTTGTGGGATCCAAGATTACGTCACTTGAGTCACTTCCAATTACATGGTACGATGAGCCCGAGGCCGATTCTCGAGCACGACCAATGCTGGTACACTGTTCCGCTGGATGTGGTCGTACTGGGACATTCTGCACTGTCGACAGTGTTATTGATATGTTGAAGCGTCAGCGACAGGCCAAGATGGATTCGGTACGATCTCGTGATCATGACGGAGATGTCAACATGGGCGAGAACGGGGACATGTCACCCCGCTCTACCAAGCACTTTAACTTTTTTACCCCTGGTCAAAGATCCAACATGGAGCGAAAGGTAGCTCGAGGCGGCGCAAACATCAACATCGACTGGTTATACGACGATAGCGTGGATCTCATCCAGAAGACGGTGGAGGATTTCCGAGAGCAACGACTCAGCATGGTGCAGAGCCTGCGACAGTATGTTCTCTGCTATGAGACAGTCCTCGAATGGGTAACGAGGATGAACGAGCGAGCGTCAAGCGCTCCAAACGGACGACTACGAAGTGGCAGCCTTCGCCACTAGAACCAGGATGCATCACGAATAAGTAACGGTTATTATGGAGCACACTTGCATAGGGCACATGGAATAATGCAACAAACGGAAACTGGATGGATGGTACAGGCGTTTAATGGTACAGCTGCGTATGATTCTATAAGGAGGCTAGCACAGCGAGCATGCAATGCTTATGAAAGAGACATTATAAAAAATCAACGTTGAGGGGGACCTTGGTTTGATACTTACTATGAGTAGGATTGGTTCTTAGGGTTTTCTGTATAGTAGAACAAAAAGGTATGATGGAAGGGGAACGGAGCAACCTTGGAATCATTGGACTTGCATAGTAGGATCATGAAAGGCTACATTGCGTGTGCGATTACCATTGCGAGAAATTCGTTTATGTGAGATGTATGATAACAGAATAGGTCAAGTTAATTTGTAGTAAAATAACTTATACTATGGTCCTGAGGATATGGAGCCACGTCTGGATATATCACATATTATCGTGGAGCTATGTTAGCCCATCAATACAACAACAATAGAGAATGTTGTTATTCCAAATATATCGATTTTCCAATTGGCCCTTGTATCTATCACGCGAGATGTCGAGGCGCATATGGGCCCAATTGCAGCAAGTCACCCATAATGGCACAATGCACCATCGCAATCTTGGCTCCGGAAAGCGTCACGGGAGGGGAAACACGTGTGATGACGTCGCATCGAGTACACATGCATGAATCTGGGGGGGATGGGCTTTTCGGTAAACCAAAGATAGAAATGTCATGGCTGGGGTATGAGACGAGACGAGACGGGCATGACCGGGCTGGGGCTGGGGGGGCGCTTCGGTACAGCGGGAAAGGGCCTCGTTTCAGTAATCGTCGACTAACAGTAGAAGAGGAAACGGATAAGGTTAGTTGATTTGCAGAATTGATGTGATTGATAATCGTGGAGACATGGTTCTGGTGGGTTCTTTGGAATGGATTAGAGCTCATCTTATAAGCTGACCTAACGAAACTCGACTCGCTATCGTGGACTTGCTGTAAGCCAGTGAGCGAGTCCACTGAAGTTTAGTGGCCCAGCCCCAGGCTCTCCAGCCCAGGGATTCTGATACATGCCCTGTCCATTGTCCACTGTCCACGAAGCCGGGGCGTCAAAGTTTCACAATGTTCCAAGGAAAAAAGGGTTCTCCTTGGAGTAACAACAAAAGAAGAAGAAAAAACGCCCATGCTTTTTGGTACTCGAAACTGGAACCTTCCCTCCTTCTTGTTAACCCCCCACTTCCCTCCCCTCCCACTCTGTACATATCCCTTTAAGGTAGTCGCGGCGCATGCATCCATCTCATCGTCCTTGAACGGGTGCCTTCCCTTTCGTCGTCGCAAGCAGTGGAAAGAGCGGCACTTGGAAGCCACCAACTGCATATGCAACTGCAACTACAACAACGGGAAAGTGCGAGTCCAACGATAAGGAATTACACTTCATTGGCTTGACTCCCCCGCCTTCACCTGGCACTCAGTGTCTTCTACTGTTTTCCCTCCTCCAACCTCACTCACTTCCATTCTTTTCTCTTTCCATCTTATCTTTATTCACAATAGCCTGACGCTTCTGTAAGCGTTTAATAAACGGCTTGTGCAATACTTATATTCTGTCCCCCGCATTCCCCTCGTTTCTACCCATCTGCGCCTTATTTATTATACGCTTTCATCGCGACTTATTGCGCAGTCTCTCATTTCAACCCTTCATCCATTCTTTGGTGGGCTCGTTTAGCGGATTTGAGACTTCCCCGTTTTAGCCTTTTGCTGCTGATTCAGAACCACCCACGGATCCCACTGCGCCACCAGAGTTGCCCTGACGAAACGCTCCTAGTCTCTCGACTCTGCTTTACGCTTTCAGCGCCCAGCCTGACCTCAAACCGGCCTCCCCCGTTTGGGCGTCGACAAGACGAATCTCCCGCGCTGGGATTGACTTTACTTTTACCATTGATTTATTCTTTGGTAACTTCACAACACAACCATTCAGCGGTGGCCATGTCACATCTGCCATCAGCCGCTGACACGATGCGCCGCCTCTCCCACGACCTCGCGGAGCCGCCGCGCAATATCGAGGAGTCCAACGGTGCGCCCTCGGACCACGAAATAGAAGATACACTAGATCTCTCCATGCCTCCTCCCGATGAGGAAGACGATGTCCTAGATGACGATTCGAGAATTTATACACCACCTCCCCACATTGCCGCTCGCTTCTATCGCCCAACGCAGGCTCGTCGCAGAGATTCGGCTGCCTCGTCGCGCCGCAACTCAATCTCGTCTGCCCACTCGCGATGCTCCTCTATTCAACCATCAAGTCACCGTGGAGGTGAACAGAGCAAGCATGTCGCTCAACATCTTCGCCGCGCCTCTTTTCTTGAGGACCGCAGGGCGCGACTTGCCGATCGAGCGGCGCATGCCGAAAAGGTTCGTCTTCGAGCGGCCCTGGCTAAAGCGACTCATCGAGATACTTCACTATCGGAGGAGCGAGCCATAGCGGCACAGCAGGCCAGGGAGCGCAATTTGGCAGAGATTGTCGCCAATTGTGCGGACGAGGTTAAGAAGGCAAAGCAGGTTGCCGAATTTATGAAGGAGAAGCGAGAGCAGGACATTTCCCGATTGAAGGCTCAGATCGAGGAGCGAATGGCTGAGGCAGAAAGACGAAGGGAGGAACTACGTACCAAGAACGCGTCTAAGCGGAGTCGCGGGCAGAGTATTATGGCCAGGAAGCCCACAGACCCCATGCCCGATGTTGAGCAAGAGAGACGCAAGCCCACCGAAGAGGAAGCCACAAGAAGTATCCAGTGGTGGTGGCGTGGCTGCCTCCGAAAGAGAGCCATCTCCGAGTTCAACAACCTCGGCTTGACTGTGGATGGCATCAGAGATACACACTTCGATACTGTCGTTGAGCTCCTGGCCCAGGAGCGGGTCCTTGTTATTACGGCACAGTTGCTTAGACTATGTGGTCTCGAGGAGGGTGAAACTGGTTCGGTTGGCGAGATGACAGCTGTTCGCACGTTTCTCAGTGCCTTCTTGATCCTTGGTCATCCCAATCAAGTTCTCAGCAACAAGAACGACAATGGCGACGAGGACGTCGTCGATGTACTCACTTCTCACCGACTGCCCTCTACGGATCTTGCCAATCCTCAATTGCAGGACTTGGTAGGCAAGGCGCGAGACTTGCTCATTTCTTTTGAGAATATCCTGTCTCGCTTGACATCCGCCAACAAGTACACCATGCCACCTGCACTCAAGAAGACTCTTCCTGAGGCGTATGCCACTTTCTACAATGCTTTCATCGCCTGGAAATCCCGAGATTCTAATGCCTTGATCGAGGTTATGCTCATGCAGTTTGTTGAGCTTGACGCAATCTATCACACCGTCAAGGACACAACTGACGATGCTGCCACGGCTCTTTACAAGAAGAGCATCCAAGACAACCAGTTGATGCTCATAGTGCGGATCAAGAAACTAGCAGGTGCAGAAAAGGGCAAAAAGATGATATTTGACGCGGTTGCCGAAGCCCGCAAAGCTCGCTCTATCAAGAAGAAGACCGGAGACACAAAGCCCCGTGTGGCTGAGAACGCACCCGGAGAAGCATCTGAGGCAGCCAACAGTCTGGTCTCATCCGAGTCGCAAACACTGACTCCTCCTGCAACACCGGCCAGCAAAGCCCAGGAGAAGGCTCCTGCGCCCAAGACCGGCCTCAATGGTCTGTTGCCTAATAACAGGATTGTGGTGCATGAGTTGGCTATCAACAAGGAATACCAGCTCTCGCCTGACGAATACAGAGAACAGCAATCGGAACGTTCGAAATTTATATATATGCAGATGCGGACCACTATGAGAGATGACGATAGTGGGATCAATTTCCAGGTTTTCGCTCTTATCGCAAGCTACATTAAGGAAAGGCTCCAGCGTTTGCTCAAACCGGGCAACTCCATGTATAACCTGATTGGTGAAATTCTAGACCCCGAGATGGCAGAGCGGCAATTCGCCCTCGGCAACTTCTCATATGAGAAGTTCTTTACTGCCATGTCGTCACTTCTGCCCAAACTCTGTGCCCCTTTTCGCGATGAAGAGGTTCAGGACTTGATCCAGAACAAACTGGCAGACGGCGACATTATCGATCGAGTTGAGGCCCTCAACGGGTTCATTGATGTGATGCTCTGCGACTACATCAACTATCTTTTGCGAAGTGCTGCACCTCAGCTTATCCAATCCGCGGCGCCATATGAGGCTAAGAGGTTCGCCGAGGATGTTGAGAAAGGTCAGCTTGGCCTTGCAGCAGCTGAGGCGACATGGAAGGCTTCCCGAGCAAAGGTTCTTGCAGAAGTTCAGAAGAGGGACCCAGAGGGAATCAACCATCCGAGGTCGCGACCGAATGCTGGAAAGTTCTATGCACAGATGCTCGTAGACATCTTTACCAGGATCTCCCCCCCGCCCATTGAGGAGGTTCCAGAGATGCTTCGACTAGATTACAATCGCATCGGCCAAGTCTCTACCACCATTCAGCGAGTCATTACCGCCGGCGCTGTTCTGTTGCAGTGCAAAAACCTCCTGAAGCGGGATGTTCGGTCTTCGTGGAAGATGGAAGCATCACGCATCATGGCGGTTCTCGAGGCGGGTCATCCTCTCCAAGCTACTGTGGACGGCGTCATGGCTGCCCTCGAATCTGGAAGATCGATGCCGACGGCGACCAAGAGCCACCTCCGCGCTCTTGTTACTAAGGTTCTGACTGCCAGTCAAGACATGGCACAGAACGGAAACGAGCCTAGAGAACCTGTCTTGCGACTTTTGCTCACCCGTCTTCGTAGCAACATTCTTGCCCGCCTCGCTGCTGGATCAGCAAGTGAGAAGGTCAAGGCGGCCAACACGGCTGGCGAGAAGCTAGCCAGTCTCGGACTCTCTGAGTTTGTTGATCGAGTTAGAGAGATATCGAACTTACTAGAGAAGATTGGAACGGTTGACAGAGCAGCCCATGGGCCTTGGTGGGATGCCGTAGCAACAAAGGTTGAGCAAGAAGAGATGTCGGCTTAGATGTAATGGGTTGGATTGTTTTGATAGGGATTATGCATGATGAGCAACAAGGATGCATGGTATTTGGAGGTTAGCATTTGATCTTTTCAATCAGGCAGGAATAGGTTTGCTTTTACTGGGAAGCGCTTTTGAACTTGGGTTGCATGGCGTACTGGTATGGAAAGCCAATATGGCTCACTTGGTGGGATTGGATCAAGCTTGCCCCTTCAAAGAAGTGTGGCAGTGTTGATGGGTAGCTTATGGGATCGGCAAATTTCTTTTTGGCTGGAATAATGGATAGAATGTCATTTCAACTGAGCGCTAGAAGCGTAAACTATATCTGATTTCTGAATTGAATCATGAGAGAGCAACAGCAAGCATTGTGACAACTGGACTTGTGACCATCATGACTTGGGTATCGTTGTGTCTAAGCAATGAGGATATTTACCCTGAAGATTGACTAAGAAAGCACAAAATAAAGAAGTCTTGTAAATTTTTAGGATATTCCATCCTAAGTTTATCTTAAGCTCTTTGAGGTCACAATGAAGGCAAGCTCTGTTGTCCTTGATCCTCTCCCAGTTTGCTTCATATCTCAAGCCCATGAATCCACTTTTGGTGACGTGGACTTTGTGTTGTTCATTGAAATGATCTCTGTATTTAGTAGCCGACTCGATATCATTGTGGTTACGCTCGCTCCTCTTGGATCACCACGAGTTACCCTATCTCATGATATACAGTGCAAATAATTGTCATGACACAATACACACGGCTCGGCATCTCGCTTGTCGCCGGCAATACGGCATACCAAACGGCCCTGAGCTTTACGTTGACCCGAAAATTTCGACACAGCATCGACACTCTCTTAATACTGATACGATACTGGGGGCAGCTACGCTACAAAAGTGCCATCAATGGGGGCTCTCAGTTGCTAAAAGAGGATATCATTGGCATCCCGTAAGAGTTCACCTATCAACGACCTGCCCAATTGCGACGGCGCATCACTCCTGAAAAGGGTGAGGATCCGGGCCAAAATGTCGTCCTCAAAGGGCCTTTTGCGACATCTGCCTCTGCCTCTACGTCTGTGGAGCAACTGTAGCCCACTATCGGTGATTACACGGCAGACGGCACCCTCTGTATCTGTTTCTCAAGAAATTGTCAACTGTGGCATCTTCTCGAGAGGACTTGCTTCACTTGTAAATGGTCAAGCGAAGCCGTTGAATAGTCGCCGTGATAATGGACGGCCTATGCCAATCGGTATTCGGAGGTACGTTATCCCTTCCATCATAGACTTCCCGTCTCCTCCGTTCGAGACAGAGAATGGAGAGAGGGGCAGCTGGGATCTTAACGGAAACCGGCCCACACCCCACTAACCGCGGGGTCCTACACGGCAACGCATCATCACGCTCTTGTTTGCTCTGCTTAGTCCATTGCCCTTTTGTTAAGCTATATCTTGCCGTCTGTTCCACTCTCACATCATCTGTTCCCTTCAATTTCTCCTCTATTCTCATTATACCCCATTGTTCTTGTGAACAACCCGCCCACTCGAGACTCGCTAAGCTAAAGCTCAGAGCTATAGCTTGCTAACACCACAAACAGCCTTGTTCCCAAGATCTCTGATCGAGCTTGTTCCGCCCACGCCAGACTCGCCCGCAACGAAACAATGACTGACCGCGATGTTCTCCCCGAAAATGTCAAGCCTAAGCACTATGACCTCTCCTTGAGGGATCTCGAGTTCACCAACTGGACTTATAAGGGAACCGTTACGTACGTCACGCCGCCTCTACCCCTCATCGTGAAGCTAGCTCTGACTGCTCTACAGTATCGACTCGGAAATCACAAAGCCCACCAAGGAGATCATCGTCAACACTCTCGAGCTCAAGCTCTCTCACGCCAAGGTCTCCGTCGACTCCAAGACATTCGAATCTACGAAGTTCAACTATGACTCCAAGGCTCAACGCTCTACCATCACCTTTGACGAGGAGCTTCCTGTCGCTTCCAAGGCTTCCCTGATTATCGAGTTCGAGGGTATCATCAACAATGAGATGGCTGGTTTCTACCGCAGCAAGTACAAGCCTGCCGAGACTCCTTCTGCTTCGGTTCCCAGCGATGGTGAATGGCACTATATGTTCAGCACACAGTTCGAGGCTTGCGATGCTCGCCGAGCTTTCCCTTGCTTCGACGAGCCCAACCTCAAGGCCACTTTCGATTTCGAGATTGAGATTCCTTCCGACCAGGTTGCTCTGAGCAACATGCCTGTCAAGGAGACTCGACCTTCCAAGGATGGCTGGAACATTGTATCATTCGAGACCTCTCCTGTCATGAGCACTTACCTACTGGCCTGGGCTGTCGGTGACTTTGAGTATATCGAGGCTTTCACCGACCGCAAGTACGACGGCAAGCAGATTCCTGTCCGTGTCTACACCACCCGTGGTCTCAAGGAGCAGGGTCAGTGGGCTCTCGAGCACGCCCCCAAGATCATTGACTTCTTTTCCGAGATCTTCGACATTGACTACCCTCTGCCCAAGTCCGATTTGATTGCTGTTCACGAGTTCACTCACGGCGCTATGGAGAACTGGGGTCTCGTCACCTACCGTACTACCCAGGTTCTCTACGATGAAAAGACCTCTGATCCTCGATTCAAGAACGCTGTCGCCTATGTCGTCGCTCACGAGCTTGCTCACCAGTGGTTCGGCAACCTTGTCACCATGGACTGGTGGGATGAGCTCTGGCTCAATGAGGGTTTCGCTACCTGGGTCGGCTGGCACGCTGTTGACCACCTGCACCCTGACTGGCAAGTCTGGGCTCAGTTTGTTAACGAGGGTATGGAGGCTGCTTTCCGTCTGGATGGTATCCGTGCCAGTCACCCTATCCACGTTCCTGTCCGAGATGCTCTTGATGTTAACCAGATTTTCGACTCCATCAGCTACCTTAAGGGTTGCTCTGCCATCCGCATGCTTGCCAACCACCTTGGTGTCGAGACTTTCCTCAAGGGTGTTTCTAACTACCTGAAGGCTCACGCCTATGGAAACGCTAAGACTACAGCTCTATGGAACGCTCTTGGTGAGGCCTCTGGCAAGAATGTCACTGAGCTTATGCACCCTTGGATCTCCAAGATCGGTCACCCTGTCCTTACCGTTGCTGAGGAGCCTGGTCAGATCTCTGTCAAGCAGTCCCGATTCCTGTCTACTGGTGATGTTAAGCCTGAGGATGACACCACTACTTGGTGGGTTCCTCTCGGCCTCGAGGGCAAGAAGGACCACGCCGGTATCGCCTCTCTGTCTCTTACCACCAAGGAGGATACCATCCGTGACGTCGACGAGGACTTCTACAAGCTGAACAGCGGTGCCACTGGTTTCTACCGCGTCAACTACCCCCCTGAGCGCCTCGCCAAGCTTAGCAATCAGCTAGACAAGCTCAGCACCGAGGACAAGATCTCTATCATTGGTTCCACCGCCGACCTTGCCTTTGCCGGCAACGGCACCACCCCTGCTTTGCTGACCTTCCTCGAGGGATTCGGCAAGGAGAACCACACTCTGGTCTGGCGCCAGGTTCTTGACTCCATCGGTGGTGTCAAGTCCGTTTTCGGAGAGGACGAGTCTATCAAGAAGGCTCTGGATAAGTTCACACTGAAGCTCATTGATGAGAAGGTCAAGGAGGTTGGTTGGGAGTTCCCTGAGGGCGAGGACTACCTCACCGGTATCTTGCGAAAGGAGATCATTGGTGTTGCTGTTGCGTGCGGCCACCCTGCGTAAGTTTCTTGTATCCGTAGCTTGACTGGACTAACATGAGTAGTGTGACTGAGGAGGCCCTGAAGCGCTTCAACACCTGGGTCGAGAACCCCGAAGCTGGATCCATCCCCGCTCCTCTCCGTGTTGCCGTCTGGCGCGCTGCTATCATGAAGGAGCCTGCCCGAACTGTTGAGATTCTCAAGAAGGAGTGGTTCAACACCAAGTCTATCGACGGCAAGCTACTTTCCCTCAGTGTTCTTGGCACTGTCAAGGATGCTGAGCTCCTGGCCAAGGAGGTCATTCCCTTCAACTTCAACGAGTCTCCTCCCTCCAACGCCGTCCCTGCCGGAGACATGCACGTTCTCGGTGGCTCTGTCGCTAGCAACGTCATTGGCCGTCCTTTGCAATGGCAGTTCATGCAGGACAACTGGGATGCCGTCATCACCAAGCTTGGCAACCCTGTTGTTGTCGACCGATACATGAAGCTCAGTCTTGGCAGCTTCACCAATGTGTCTGCTGTTGACGAGATTGAGAAGTTTATGGCCGACAAGGATACCAGCAGCTTCAACCGAACTCTGGAGACTGTCAAGGATAAGATCCGTGGACGTGCTGCGTACCGCGAGCGTGACTCTGAGAAGCTCAAGGAGTGGCTCAGCGCTCATGGATATGCTTGACTGTGTAAACTATGATGTTGGAAGCATGTTTGTAATAAAAGTTAAATACCATTGAAATATGACGACCATTGAGATTCTTGAAAGTTTGGCTCGAATCGTTTGGAACCGCTGAATAGTTTCTGTTAGGACCCGAAAACGACATTGACGCAACTGAAACGGCACATCTCCATTATGTTCAAAGATGCAGATTTAACAGCTTCTGCCCACAGTAAGTCAGCTTGGCTTCTGGTGTCACTTATCCATTACCATGACGATGTTGGTGATTTGGCCTGAGTCGAAAATTCAGACCGAAAGTCAGAAAATGTACAATATAGTACCAAATTCTGATCTCAGTCTCAACGATTCCACAGCAGGTTCTTCGGAACCTTGATCGGTCTGGTGGTCTAGTGGTATGATTCTCGCTTAGGGAAAACCCTACAGCATAGCTTGCGAGAGGTCCCGGGTTCAATCCCCGGCCAGACCCTTTCTTTTGCATTTTTGACATCAAACTTGGCGGGAAATTGTTCCTTTCTAGCATTCGTAACGATTTCTCACCTCACGATGCTGCGTTGAGTGGAACGTGATTCCTTTTGAGGCATGTTATAACGAGGTGCGTGCGGTGTCGACTGTGACTCTTTTCCAACTTTTCACTTTGGGTGAACAGTGAAGAAATGCTTCGACAACATATGAATACATCCTCTGGATAGAGTCAGAAGCTCCAGTCAGAGAAAACTCAAGATCAATGCTAAGACAGCTTATGCTAGTCATTGAGACTTAGCTGGCCTGCCAACGAACATCTCCAGCTGCCGACGTACCAATAGATGAATGACTGACGCAGGAGACAGTGGCTCGGTAGGTGATGAAGACCATGAGACAAGAGGAGATCAGTAGACATGAGAAAGACAATGACTCAAGGTCTCAAATTGACGAGCAATAGCTGAGTCAAGAAAAAATATCCTTACAACTAGAATTCATGTCCTTAAAGATCATGAAAATGGCAAAGCTTTAGAGCAGAGCTTGATTGGAGCATGTCTTTGATGGACTGGATAAGGAGGTACTGGGCCTTTCCATCTTTCTGAATAGACTTCAAGATGACAGGCAGGACTTTCGGAACATTATAGACAACAGTGAGGATAGAGCTGGATGGTGTAAACTCCTCAACTCTCGGGCAGTCTTAGGAGATGTACACAACTACAATCAGTCACTGGATAGTGATATGCGGGCATTCTCATCTTTGAACAAGCAAAAGCATATGCATTAATTCATAACTATGTCCTTAATTAAACCTTCAAAACCTCCACATTGTTCGAAATCCAATCATATTGCGCCGTCCTGAAGTTATCATCAATGATACTGTTCTTATTCGCCGTCTCAAACCACATAAGCTTCTTACTATCCTTCCACTCTGGCCAATTCGCATACTTAGTAACACCCTTGTTAGGATCCAAGTTATACACAAAGTTGAAATAATACGTCCTGATACTGCGCATAGCGTTGTTCGGCCAGATGCCAAAGAAGACTTGTAGCAGATCAGAACCGTGCATCGTGCCGAGAATTGGTGTGCCGTAGTTGTAACTCGCGAGGTAAGACCATGCTGGAACGTCGGGATTCTGCTCAGATGCTGTTTGGAGAAAGATTCGGCGGGTAAGAGAGAAGACCAAGTCGCCGAAGATGGCAGCGCGGCGCTTGAACATGGGGAAGACTTCGTTGAGGAGGGATGTTCGGAAAGGACTTCCTGCGCTGAGAGCGATGGGATATGCGTTCACCAGAGCGGTCAATTGCTCCTTGGTAGCTTTTTGGAAGTAGAGTTGCTGAAGGTAATCGACGAACTTGGCTGTCGTGGTCAAGTTTGGCTGGAAGAGAGCAAAGAGAGTGCCTTCGTCTTCTTGGTTGCCGTTGATCATGGGAACAGCGTGGTAACGACCTGATGCGATGAGTGCTTCTGGACTATCAGGAAGAACGGTACCGTCCGGGCGGGGGAGGTATGACAGGGCAAGGGAGTTGTATGACAAGAGTCCCGGAACAGAGTTTGCTGCGTTCAAGAACTTGTCGTAACTCAGGCCACGGAGACAAGCGAGGGTATCAGAAGATCCAGAACATCCGCCCGATTTCACTACTGCGTCGTAGATAGCTTGCGCCTTGTCACTATCCACAGGTTCCGCCGGGGCAACACTGCCAGAGTTCATGATGGCGCCGCGGAAAAGGGGCTTGCCATTGTAATCGGCATCACCACCGTAGAGAACCATCTGATCAAGCACTGAGATGGCACCGGCAGATTCGCCCCAGATGGTGACCTTATCAGGATCACCACCGAAGGAAGCAATGTTATCGGCAACCCACTGAAGACCCATGCGCTGGTCAAGAAGACCCAAGTTCGAACTTCCATCCTTCTTGATCTCGGCACCTGGCATGAATCCGAAACCAGCGACGCGGTAGTTGACAGCAACATAGATAAACGGCTGGTCCTGATCAATGGCAGTACCCAAGAGACTAGTTCCATCGTACATAGCGCTCGAACCAAGTTCAAAGCCACCGCCAAAGATCCAGAACAACACAGGAAGTTTATCACCAGCCTTAGTACCAGCCGGTCGTTGAACAGTCATGGTAAGACAATCCTCCTGACCAGTGATGGGGGTAAGGAAGGGAATGGCCAGAAAGTCTGAGAGAAACTTGGAGATGACATCTTGGGCACCGGATGAGATGAACATCTGAGGACATGACGGACCAACAAGTCCTGAAGCATCAAAGTTGCCTAGAGGCTTGGATAGTTTCTTTGGCGGTTTAAGTCGTAAAGAACCCGTCGGTGGATCCGCAAAGGGAATTCCTCTGAAGGAATCAACTTTTCCAGAACTTGAGCCGATGACAGTTCCAGAGGGAACAGCGACTGTGACTTTGGCTGCTCGTTCTTCCAGAGCTGGTGTGGCCGGCTCAGCAGGTTGAAGATCCGGAATTGCATCTGGTGCAGGGAGAGGAGCTGGAACAGCTACCACAGCCGTAAGAAGACCGAAGCCGGAAAGAAGACTTTGAAACTTCATTGTGAAGCTCAACTGTAAGACTGAGAGCTCAAGTTGTAAGAGTGGTAGTTGGAACAAAAGTCTGAACTAAACCACCACGGAGAGAGCCGTACACAACAAAGTTTAAGTCTTTCAAGCGTCAAAACAACGAGTCAACAGACAATGATCCCGCTGTCTCAGTTGAATTGCTGATCCTTTTTTCATCCGGGAAATGAGCTCAATTTGAACCTCGAGCAACATCGCGCTCCTCCCCTCCCGCTTTGACATATTCCACAAGGTATTGAGTTTATCTCTCTCAACCCTGGTTCGACGTCGACGTTGAACTTGCATCTTTCCTCAAAGGCATCTCCCCCAGAAGAGGAAGCCATCGCCGTATTCAACGAGTGCATAGCAGCTGTATCAGCCCGAAAGAAGTTCCTGAGCCGAAGACAGTCCCCGCTTCCCCGTGGGGAAATCAGCTGCCAGACTAGAAGATCTTGGTATGTTTTCCAAGTTTTCTTCTTGTCTGACTCTACAAGACCGAGGCAGAAAGTCGTCCCTGCAATCCACGTGGAGAGGGGGTGGGATCGACGATCAGCTGAATGGTTTTTGTGATAGTATGTTTGCTGTGGTTGGTGGAGATGTGAGAGAAAAAGGAAAAAAAAAAGATGGTGGTACCGGAGGAACGACAGAATAGATGATGGTGGGGAAGGACGATACCGCAGTTGATCAAAGATGGCATTGATATTGGCATTTGGTGTAAGTCGAAAAGAGTTCATACCCCGGACCCTGAGATCCTTGTCTGCCGTAGTTCGGGCCCTGGTGACCTCTCAAGTCCGGGGAATGCAGCAACAAGAATTGCGGGGAGGATTAGAAATGTCGGTCTGTAACTAATTAATACGAGGATGTTATTGTTCTTATGAGGGATTAATGTCTTTTTTGAGTAATCTATTCACTATCTGACATTTGTATCCCGCGTATAGATCCGATATCCCCTGTTCTCACATTCGCATCAAGAACGTCATCACACATAACAACCCCAGCCTTTCAAAGGTTACCATTGAAACAAATTAAGCGGTAGAAACAAAAAACCTTGTTAATTACCGGGTAAAAGCCCAAACCCAACCCAGCCCAACTCAGCCTTATCCAAAGACAAGGTATAACCAGGCCAGTATTGAAATGGCAGTATTTGCGATCACGCATCCCAATACCTGGAGTTTATCAGACTCGACTAACAATCGCTGATCCATCACACGCACAACCACTCTCCGCTCTTCCGGTGTTCGAAATAGGAAGCTCTCACGATGCTATCCCTAAAAGAACACTAAAGATATGCAGGTGCAAGTTCGGATCAAGGTCTGGGGAAAACTCAAATATCTCCGCTTTCTTGTAAGCAGAGTAGAAAAGATGGTGTAGTCGTGCAGCATTCCGAGGTTCGGACGTCGTCCGTTGATTTAGCAATAGATTGAATAGACATGTGTTTCTCTTTGACAACTAGTTCCTTGTGAGAGATGGCCTTGAAGTTGACGAACGTGTGTCGAGCCTACTAATGGTCAGAAATGCTCTACCCCGCGAACAACCCAAAAAGCAATTGAGATCAAAGTGTCAAGGACAATGCTCAAGAAATGTCATTGAATTCGTGATTAAACGCAGACCATCTCGCTAGAAAGATCAAAACCACAAGAAAGGCATATGTACATGTCCTAAACCTATCCCTCACTTCAGTCCCTCTGAAAGCTCAATTCATAACCAGACCCCAAAGCCAAATGCTGTTTGTTGCTCATACATACCCTAATGCCCAGATAACCTTGCGCCGTCAACTATCTTATAACCCTGCGCCATTGTCCATGTCATGCGTGCCTGTGAGGCAGATTGAGTCTTCATGCAATCCCAAAGACAGTCCAGCCCAGCCAAATGTATTGTGTATACCGAATGCGTCCTGTTGCCCTCAAAATTAAACCGTGGGGTATATCCATCCCATCTCAGTTTCATATCATACACTGCATGTAGCTTGCTTTCACATCACCACGCCCACAGGTGTACCCTCGTTTAGACAGCGTTTCTTTGAAACGATTGCTGGCTCTTCCTCGGTCTCTTCCTCGTAGCTACTGCTGACGACCTCGGTGAGGACATCGCGCTTGCGCTTCTCGCCAGTTGGTTTCTCGGGATCTTTCTCCCATGTCTCGATCTCATCTGGGTTGAAGGTTCCGACAATCTCTTGACCTAGAGCTTTGCCTAGTCTCTCTCTGAGTCCCAAAATCGGCCAGATAGGAACTCTTGTGTATTCGATCCTGAGACCAGAAACAATAGCATCGTCATCGTCAGCTGGAGCCTTGAAGGGATCGTGGAACTTCTCCAAGAACTCCTTTGTGATGTGGCCAGTGTAAACAATAAACTCGGATGTATCAATGTCGTGCGTGAGAATCTTCAACTTGATGTCGTGAAAGTTAGGGCTTGGAGGAATGCCCTGTCCTGGCGAAATGCGCGAGTCGCGTCTGCCACTGATAGGTGGGGTAGGGTAGAAGTGCTTCTGCGCCATCCCTAGAAAGACGCCCACAAAATGAGCATCGTGATCGGAATTTGAAGGTACGAGGATGCGAGCGCGCAGTTGCTGGAGGCGAAACACGGGTTCGTTCCATGTCCTTCCAGGTCCAGAAGCGACGCGAAAAAGGTTGTTTCGGACTGAAGCCAATTGAGTCTTGCCAATGTAACAGATCATGGGTAAATTGGCGGGGCTGTAGTTTGGCGAGGACTGTGTTGAGATGTTGAAGGATTCAGCGGGTCGCGTCGAAACTGATTTGAATGAAGAGTATGAAGACTTTGCATC
>NC_030986.1:840773-847960 GCF_000149955.1 Fusarium oxysporum f. sp. lycopersici 4287
GATGGAGTTCGGGCAGGTACTGGGGCTTGTTGAAAGGTGTAGGCCACAGCGTGTTGAGAACCGACTTGACAGCGTTGGAGGATAGGATAGGATGCAATGGATCGGGCAGGAGAATCTGCGTGAGCGCGTTGCTAAGGCTGATGATGGTATTCGATGGGCTCAGATGTCCTCGCGATGGTGGCGTGCCTGGGGCCGCTGAAGGCTGAGGTGTATCGCAAGGCGGCAGTTCCTCCCATCTCGCACCGAGCAGCTGAGCGTGTAAATCTGTCCAACAAATGGGTCGCACAAAGAGCGATGTGCCGGCGTGTTGCTGAAAGATGTCGTAGAGCGAGTTCTTTGCGGGCCGGTAGATGCGCTGCGGGCGCCTTTTTCGCGGGGCGACAATGGGCGCTTGTGAAGTGCAGGGCGTTGTGTCCAGTGATACACCGTTACCGTTACCGTTGCGCGACGGCGAAGTCGAAGAGGTAGAAGATTGTGAAGTCGCCATATCCACCAAACTGCGCAGCTGTCCGATGAAGCTGCCGTTTCCAAACAAAGAACTGTCGCGAAGGAGGATCGATTAGCGCTGGGTGTAAATGGATTGTTGGGGAGGATATCGTTGATGTCAGAGGGAAAAGAACAGAAGAATAGCGCAAACTTACTCAAATGCAAGCATCCGATGATTGAATAGTCGATCTGTATTTGCCTCCCTTTGGATAACTCTTTCAGCGTTTGTTGGTTGCCTGAAGCCGGATGTTTCTCTCCAGTCTTTGTTGTAGGGCCTTGGTTCTGCGACGCGCCCTTAATGATTCCCTGTTTATCTCCAGTCTTTTGCAGTGACAAGCTCTCCGCTAGCGTCTGGCACGAGCGTCGCCCTTGTCAAAAAGGATTGACGGAAAAAGTAAAAAAAGGGGAATATTAGCGTCCAATAGGAAATGAGCAACAAGAAGAACAAGGCAACTTTGTAAAAAGTAGACTCTTCTTTTTTGTAAGAGGGACAGTGAAAATGAAAAAGAAGGTGAAGGAGGGGGGAGAAGGAGGAAATATCGGTGACACTGAATGAATCACACTTAGGGCGTGAAACCAAGGCAAGGCTTCTTTCACTCTTAGGTATGAGTTGTTAGTGGATACGACCTGCATCTGCGCCAGGAAGAATCTGCACGCGGGACGAGGGAAAAAGCGCGTCGCCACCGTGATTCGTCGCGGAGCTAATCGGCGCGAATGAGTAGCGAGTTCACGTGAGGAGCCATCCTGGCTCTAGGCAGCCATAATGAGAGGCGGTACCTTGGTGCTGCGCCACATCATCGTTGTGGCCTGATTGATGATCCACCGATTAAGGCATCAACTTTGCTCTGCTCCCAGCCTTGCCCCACACCAATCGAGTGAGCTTCGTGAGCTTGGTGTAGCCCCGCCGGTGACGAAGCGCAACTCAGCATCAGCCCGTAACTTGCGCCGATTTGTCCATTTCCCTCCCAAGCAGCTTTGATATACTGGAATTGGTCTGTTAATTGCTGTTCAAGATGCCGGTATGTCCAAACCAAACACCCATACTTCACAAATAACTATACAAACACACTCCACCATCTCCTATTGCATCACCGCATCTCACGATATCAACCAAACTAACAACACTTTCCAGGCATACAACTCCGTTTTCAACAATGATCCCAACATCCCCCGCATAATCGGCAACTTCCCTCTCCTCCCTCTCCGTACCAAGACCAGAGGCCCTGCCTACACCCTCCCCAACCCCTCGCCGCCTCTGCCGGCCAACGAGTCTCCCGACCCCGACAGCGAGAGCTACGATATCCTCGACGAGGTCCTCGCCCTCTTCCGCGCCAACACATTCTTCCGAAACTTTGAGATCCAAGGCCCTGCCGACCGTCTGCTCGTGTATGGAATCTGGTTTGTCAGCGATTGTCTGACAAAGATCCGACCTCAGGCTTCTTTGCGTGATGCCCAGAAGGATGTTTTAAACTTGGCTCTTGACCTTAACTTTGCTATCCCCGGAGACCCTGCATGGCCCCTTAACCAGGTGTGTTTGCCAAACTCAAACAGCACGACAAATTGGCCGGTTTGCTAATGTTTGATTGTAGATGTACGAGCCCCCTAGGGACCGACAAGAAGCGGAGCAGCTTAAGCAATATATGTCGCAGGTTCGACAGGAGCTTGCTTCTCGATTACTTGCTAGGGTATATGATGAGGACGAGACTAAGCCTAGCAAGTGGTGGTTGAGCTTTACCAAGAGAAAGTTTATGGGCAAGTCTCTGTAGAGTATTAGCAAGATGGGTCGAGGAAACACATTTTAGAAGACTATCACCGAATCGAGGAGCTGGCGTCATACAAAATACATTTTCAGTACTTACTTGACCTATCGCTGTGTGTTTCTCAATTCTTGGAGTGTCAGAACACTTGAGGTCGTTCCATCAAGCGGCAAAATACAACACTTAAAAAGGCTGCGAAACTTACCATAAAATCATCCATCATAAGTTACCTAACTTGCCAAAAATCACCATAAATGGAACCACGTGTTTTATGGCTTGAGATTGAGGGCCTTTGCTATTTGGCACTGCTCCTTTGTCATGCCATTGACAATCAGGGGCATCACGTTTGTATGGGTCTGTTTGCCAACATCCGTGCTATTGTCCGGTTTCCAAGATAACGCATGTGATTGTCTAGGCAGCGTATTTACCTCTAGCCTTGCTTGAACAATCAATTGTTGAATGACCTCATACTGGGTAAACAGAAAGAATCAAAGGCCTCCCTCTTGACTATAAATTCTCCCACATCCCCCGATGATGAGACAGAGTTTCCTGCTACAACATAATCTCAGACTTTATATATATACTCATTCACTTTGAGACTCACACCTGAGATCCTGACCTAGCTAGAGGAACTCAGAGGTGACAGGGAAGCGCTCCTTTCTCTTTCAAATTGCTCATGGAAAACAAGACATTTATTTGGTCTCGCCATAGTAAAGTCTTCATAGACAAGGAAGCCTCTCCAAGCATTCAGGAAAGGTACAACGTAATGCCAACCAAAATACAGCAATGTTTTGCCTTATTATCGTATTAGAGCAACTCACCCACATCAGGGCAACATCGCCAACGTCCGTTCAAGTCGGGACTAGAGCGTACAACAACGCCCATCAAGTGGGCTGTCCGCCAGACAGAATAGTCGTGCCCCTGGAGATAATCAATCCCAGTGCTTAGCAGGAAACACCACAAGAATGCAAAGTCACTACGGTAGTTGACTACTACCACCTCGGGCGTATATGGCCAGCCACATACTCACCGTGGCGAGTGCTGCCTCTAGATCATTGAATCATGGGGCGACACAAAGAACGCCAAAGGGCCTGACGTAACTAACATGGCCAGTCTCTGACAACCCTTCTCGATCGTGCTCTTCCATGAAAAGAGAACTCCCAAATGACTTGCTATCACTGTATGACGCAGAGATACTGACCAATGAGCAAGGCCGCGAATTGTGCGCCCTGTGATGCTCGAACTGCTCCCCTGTTCTCCTTCTCGCTTGTGATGACATCTTCTTAGAAACCACGATGTCATCCTTTACAAGGAACCTTAAATATTCACCTACCGATTTTGGTCATTTTATTCTTACTTTATAACTATATATATACTATCTCTGCAGCGTCTCGATATCACTGTCCTTCCACACGGTAAGTCGATCGTTGCACGAAGTCCTATAGCCACTAACCACAGCACAGAATCTTTAACTCTCATGCTCAAGGTCACAACACTCCGGCCGCATACTTCAACGAGGTCAAATCTTGTAGTCAAAACATAATTATCTTTCGATATCACACGGCCGAGACTAAGCAGAGGTCATGAAGGTCGACCCAGGTTCACGAGTCTAGTGGACAGCGACCCGGACCGATTGCTCGTGCATTCATGCACTGACAGCCGAACTGTAATGCTTTACAGCTGATATCCCTAGACTCCACAAATGTCTGGGATACAGATATGATGTCCCCTACCGTGGGAGGTATCGACCGAGCCCACATGTGGCCTAACAGCCACTGCAAGGCATATGTTGACGAGAAGTTCCGCGCCCTGAAGAAGAGCAAAAGATGGGAGAAGAGAAAAAAAAAACAGTTTATCAAAGTCGATCCAGATTCATGAGCCTGGTGGACAGCGACTCGAACCGGTTACGTTTGGATTCATGAACTACAGCATCCACCACTGTTCCCCAGACACGTCTCACCAAACTTGGCCGGAATATGCTAGAACTATTTGCAGGTTTGGACCGCCAGAAGCACTCTCTCCTCAGGTCTTTGCAGCCTTCAGTCATAGGTGAACTGTGAAAAGGATATGAACGGCAGCACGTGCATGTTACTGCCCTGAACAAAAGGATCAGTGAACAAGATCATTTCACACAAGGGCTCTTCTTTCATGAGAAAGTTCAGAACAGAAGAAAACAATTCAAATTCTGTATATATTACGAAGGATATTCAACAACATGCAGAGAAGTTTACGATATCTATGCACGCATATCATTGTACGATTGAAGATGTCCTGGAACAGGGCCTTCCTACCTCTGACGATGATGACGATGCCATTGTGTCTTTACAAAATCAATGAACGAACCTGGAACTCTTTATCATACTTCTGTCACCCTTGTTCTCCCTGCCCCCATCATCATGAAAGCTCCTGAAAGTCTGCAACCATTTACGCCGTGGTAAAATACAAATGAGCATCCAAGTTATCTTAGTAGATGACATTTTAAACTCCTCTGAAATCAGAATAGATATATCTGACCCAGTCAAGGACTTCTTCTATGACGAATGGCTGCAATAACGCACAGCAGTCACCATCCAGCCCGAACCTCTGTACCTTGATCTGTTCTATCACAGTCTTCGACTCCGATATCTGCGTACATTATTCATCATCTCGAACACAGTCAACACCTGAGACGATCTGAGAGTGACTTTTCCGATAGCGAATCTGACCTTTGTTATTCTCACGAGGCATTCGTTTGGTGGCTGGATTCATTGCATATTTGCATTTCAAGTGTTGCTATAATAGGAAAAGTCCATTTCACGTCCCTCATGGCATTGCAATGGTCACACATTACACGAAGAACGTATGATGTGTTGTGTCGAGAATGATGCCATCGAACCAGAGGAAAGAAGCCTTGGTCTACCAAGATGAGCACCCAGGACAGGAAGAGGATTAAGTCACATCATCAAAGAAACGTCTCCCACTATGTTCCGGACAGCGAAAATTGGCTTCAGCCAGCAAAATCTCATATAAAACTAGTTAATAACATCCCTGGTCTCAGACCGGATGTCTCTCACCAACTGCATCAACAGGATGCAGTTGCCAAGACTTTGTGGTCTATGAAATCTCTATTCAAATGGATGATCCTCGGGGGACCTCCTGATGTGGCCTCGGCAAGACTCTATAAGCGTTTTCTATTATGACATTGAAGTATCGCATGGGGCGAGTTCCATGTGTCATCGTTGCCCCTTTATCTTGTTGCCGACAGTGGGTATCTGAAACCAAGAAGTTCTTTCAGATCTCTACGGTCTTTCATCCAGGAGTAATGACTATGATAATGCTTCCTAACCTAAGGCTGAATCCCGGACAACGCCTCCGGATAGAACTTTACATGTATCGTTGGGACTCGGGCTTGAAATCAGACTGATGGAAGGAAAGATTGGGATATAAACAAGACGAGTTCACTTACGTTTTGTGCTGGAACTGGTTAGAAGAGAGGAGAGGAGAGGAGAGGATAGGAGAAGAATAACAAACAGGAGTTGGAACAATTTATATACATGAAACTGAGAGTGCTTTAACAGCTAATGCTTCACTATTAAATCGATTCGCTGCCTACTCTCCGGTGTCATTGTCCTAGTGATTCTCAGGATTGATGTTGTAGAGCTTGGGAAGCAAGACCGAGTGATGCTTTTGTTACCCTGAAGCCCCTTTCCACTTACTTCTCCTTCGCTTTTTGATAGGCATTTCTACTTCATTCTTGCACTAGTTTCAAGATTATGCAACAGTTTCCATTGTGTTCGACAGTCTCATCATTGCAATGTTCATCTCCATTTGCTATCTTCTCATTTACAACTGACGATTCTCGACACCGCTTCCTCGCGGTCCATCGAGATATCAAAACTCTTTAATAACATGTACCTTCCTCGATGGCCTAAACGAAAGAACAGGAAGCCGCCTGATAAATTGGGTTTCTCTGTAAGTCATTCTGTTCACCAACGCGTCTGTATATCTAATTACTCGAGTAGGCTGCAAAAACTGCCACTGAGAACCACGAGCAAGGCCGACGTGAACGGTCAGATACGCCCACCACGACATTAGAATGCATAGAGATACCCTCTATTACAACACCTTCTGCCGCAGCACGCAATGACAATGATGCGCACCCTGACGCAGGAATCTCTGCCAAGCATATGAGAATGCGCCCCCTGGAGCAGTAGTCTCTGGGATGACGCATGAAGGCTTAACGACATTGCCGGAACCATCCAGTTCTTATGTATTCGGGTTCGGACTCCACAATAATGTTGAGGAGATGTACGAGAAGCATAGAAGTTATTGTTTGGAGAAAGATGAAGAAGGCTATACAAGTAAAGCAAACCTCGGCATGCTCAAAGTCGCTGTACCAGAGAACGGACATGCCATTCCGTTCCAAATCATATCCGCCAAGCACACCAATTTCCAGCAACAGCAACTCCTACAAGGATTACAGTTCATTTTCGATTCACCTGAGTCATTGGGCCGATTTACTGACATTATAAATTCGACTCTTTTTAGACCGCGCTTTGCCCCCATCACACCAACAGTTCAAATCAAGCTGAACATTTTCAAAACCAAGTGTCTTCCTCAAGCACCAGAGCTGATGACTTGGCAGGAAGTTGGCGTTGGCGAGAATCCCCCTGCTCCTTGGGCGTTGGCCTATAAGCATTATGATCGGTTGAAAGCTGTAAAGAAGTTCTGCGAGCTCCCGCTGGTAGCCCTGGTCACTCTGCGCTTTCTCTACCCCTATCGGAATTTCGACAATCTTGAATCTCTTTCGAAAACACTCCGGATGGCCTCGAATCTGGGATTGTGGGGTATTGAATTTGAAAAGGATAACTAGGAGCAGGTTCCTAAGGCGGAGTTCCATATGGCCATGGCCAAACGTGCCATCACCCGTCCAGAATGGACAAAAGAAATGAGAAGATAAAGCAG
>NC_030986.1:848060-855773 GCF_000149955.1 Fusarium oxysporum f. sp. lycopersici 4287
ATCGATCTTATTTCCCTTTCATATGGGACGTGCTATTTGACATTGCAGTATGAGATTGGGTTGGGCGACGGCATCGCATTGTTATTCAACAAGATTGTTTCTTTATTGATATGAACAAGAGGTTCATCGTGTAACAACTTCAACAAATATTGTGATTCATCTATACAAGTTTACCACTGGCATATATATTGCCTTGTTGGCTCCGAAGGAATAACCAGGAAATAGATGCCAGTAAAGGCTTAGAAGGTCAACCAAAAGAAGCCCAAAATGCTTGACTCATATCAAATGGGTTTGTGAACTGGACGAGATGGCGGTATCAACTTGCACATGCTCCAGTTAGATGATTACTTATACGTACGCTATCAAGACATCCCTGATCCAAAACCTCTCTTCAACTCAGGTTTCTAGCTTTCTCCTCTTAAACCTTCCTCTCGCCTCGATTTTACCTTCAACAGGCACCGCCCTCCACGCTGTCAATAAGAATCCATCTGCACCTCCACGACCCATCATGAAAGGATGTGTCCTTCCGGGAAGAACCTGCCATCGTCGTGCCCTGCTAGTCTGGATAGTCACTCCGAGCAGAAGCGTAGGGTTGATGGGGAACTCTTCGCTGCCCTCCCAGCGCTCAAGCTCTTCAGCTGTTTTGCTTTCAACCTCTGCTGGAGGCGATGATACCCATGCGGCTCGACGCGCCACACTGAAGCAATCGGCTAGTTGCGTCAGGGGCTCGATGGTGGGAGAGTAAATCGCGATGGGGGCGCCACCGGCTAGTAAAGGAACTGTACTGCGAACAATAGAGATGGGATCCATGGTGCTTGCAACTGCGAGACCTGAAAACCCTCCAGCGCGTGTTGTGTCGACCACATGCCGAATACGCGCCCACCTTCTTCTCTTGCGGTGATAATTCCCTCTACGATTCGTCTTCCATGTTGCAATTTCCTCTGGTGTTGCTTCGGGTGGCTTGTTGTTGTATGCGTCGTCTTCCTCGGGGGAAAGCAGCTGCAGCCATGAAATATCCATGAGGTTGGTGTCGAGGGGGTGGTAGGGTGGAGAGGGGTTGGCGTTTGCGGCGTCGTAGTTGAAGTATCGTAGAAGGGCGAGGTTGGGCTGGGTCTGGCCGTGGATCAGGGTAAGGGTGTTCTTGTTGACGTAGGGGACGTTGAAGTCGCTTCGCTTAGAAGATCGCTTCTTCTCCTGCTTTTGTTCGGGGTCTGCTGCTTCTGTTGTCTGGGGCTGGTCTTGATCCATTTCGTCTGTAGGGGCAGTGTTGGTTTCTGTGACTTCTGGTGCAGCGGGATCTTCCGTGTTCTCCTCCTCAGGCTTGGGATGCAGAATGTCCATCCTCTCAGCCAAAGATGCCACCAGCAAGCCACCCGTATCATCCACCACCAACCACCTCCCGCCCTGTGAAGCACCAGCATCCTCGGTAGGAACACCGCCATAGTGAACATCAGCCCAGCAACCGACCAGCGCCATCATCTCCTGCCTCATCTCCAGAATCTTTGAAGCATCGCGATCCTCCAGCAACCATTGCGCTAGCATCGGCACGTCAAGGGGTAACACCGTAAACCGTCGAATATACTTTTTCGTCTTGAGGAGCTTATACTTGGCCAGAGAATACGCCGTCTTTTGGTCAATAGCTGTATGCGACAGCAGTAGCTTGGCGATGAGCTCCTTGCCTGCCGATGCGCCCTTGCGCTTGAGCTCCTCAATCTCTTCCGGCTTGAGTGTCTGTCGGGCCGAGTCGTCGATGATCTCGCGATTCGATCGGATAAGAACCTTTCCGCTCTCGTCGACGAGGGTGAGCTCCTCTCCATCTGCAGCTGCAACAACATCGTCTCCCTCGGCTGGTTCTGTCGCTTCGGCGCTGGTGTCGGCCAAGTCGTCGGCATTGAGCTCTTTAGCGGATACGACGCGGAGACGCGCAAATGTCTCGCCTTCGCGCTTGTCTTGGACCTCGTATGTGAAGTGGTACGGACGGTTGATGATCAGATTTGTTGGGAATGAGCCATACTTGCCCAGCGAGATTGTCCTGTCGCAAATTAGTCGTGCAGAGGGTGGGGAAAAGATATTTGGCTTACGTATTTGGTACGACCTGTAATACACGATATGTCTCATTGGGAAGCCGCAGGGCTACCCATGAATTGGGCTGTACCGTCTCCTTGTCCATTGCGTTTGTTGGAGCGAGTGTGATTTGCGATTCTTGGAAAGAAGAAAAAACTAAGGTAAGCCAGCCTCACCTCGGTGAGCCCCGCCACGGCCCCCACACTCCGATCTTCACCGAGATCTCGGCAGCAAGGGGAGGCAAGAAAACTTACTATGGTAGGACCTCTTGTCTAAGTAATAAAAAGATATAAGTAAGTTTAATATATCTTAGGAAGCCTTTAGACCAGTTTATGAGGCTTATTCTCACGAGAAACTTATAGAATGGAAATTCACGTTAAATGACAATTATTTTGAAAATTAACACTGAATTGAAGGTACTGAGTAGCATGAAACTGCCTAAGCAGCTGCATCTGCTGCAATCGCCAAAAACCACAAGTCACTCACCTGTCTATTAGTTTCTTCTACAAAAGACCTACTCCGTAGTACTAACGGGTTTCGCAGTCCATAGAAAACCAATAACGACTTGCAAGACTCAACCAAACCTCTCATATTCGGTGTAAGTCAGCATCGCAAAATGCACAAAGTCTATCCTTCCATGTGCTCAAAACCTCTCGTGGCTTCATACTCAAAGTCAAAATTTGACGTCAATGTCCACTCATGCAATTCGGTCGTCATGAGCGCCCCGGTCGTTCGTGGCAGATCCAGAGTGTCCACCAAAAAGAGAGGCGATAAAGTCGCAGATAGCGTACCAAGCATAGAGGACCAAGCTCATGCTTCCGAAAAGAATGAGAGGTACAAGAGTGTAGGTCGCAAGATCTATGAAATCAGTTGGCATATGTTTCAGATAAGGGGGCATGAGGGAATACTTACAGACAAAGCCGTCGGAGCGCTTGACGATGTTGTACAACTCGTTTCGCATGATGTTCTCAGCGCCCTGCTCCCACTTCCAGGGGCCGACCATTCGGAACTTGGTGTTGAAGTTGGATCCCATGGCCCAGGTGTAGAACACCTTCCAACCCTTCTTCATGACCGAAAGGGCCTTGGGTGCAGAACCGATATCAAGAGCGAGCTGGTAAGCATAGCTCTCATGGTCAACAGCTCGCTTGGTTTCATAGAAACTGTAGTTACCTCGTGGGTGAAGACGATAGTCGAGGTCGTAGGACTCGAGGGCATTGAAGTCACGGACCGCAGGCACCTCCTTAGGGTACTGGTGCTGGAGCAGGTGAAGAACCCACAGCTGAGCCTGTAGCTCGGCGAGAGGTGGGATTGCCCCAATAGAAGGGCGGACAAATCCAATGTAGCCAAGAGTCACATCTCCTTCTTTGTAGATCTCTCGAATGTTGGTCTGAGAGACAGTTGGGTACTCGTTGTCCAGGAAAGGGAAATCTCGAGTGTAGCCAGTCGCAAAGACCAAGACATCTGGCTTGAGCTGCTCCTTTGGGAGGATCGAATCACTCGGAAGCTTGTTGTCGAACTGCATGCAGCCATCTCGATCGATGCTCATGGGCCAGGTCATCACGTCGATCTTCTTGCCCTTAGTATCTTCAATCTTGACATTCATGAAGAAAGATCGGATACGGTTGCCCCATGACTGGGATCGCTTGCCGACGCTCATGTATGGCAGAGCCTTGTCGGACTTGCAGAGGAGAACTATTCATATGTTAGCTATTATATCTCTTAATCATGGAAAAGGGGGATACTTACTTGAATCCATGTACTTGCGAGTTGGGCTCATCTGGCCAACCCACTGATCAGGACCCTCTTCAGTGCCTGAGATGATTTTATGCATGTTCTTGATCCAGCTGTCATAGTAATTCCAGAGAAGCTGGCTCTTCTGGAGCTTTGGATGCACATAGGCTGTGTCGAACAAGCTGGCGACAGAGGTGTCGACAGGCTTGTTGGCAGTGGATGTGGGACGTCCCAAGACTTGGGGAATAGGGATGATCTGTGAATTATTAGCTTATACTTACAAGATTGTTGTGATAACATACCCTAGGTGCACAAAAGAATCCATCGCGATGGCAGATAGTCACAGTCTTTGCGCCAGAAGTGACAGCGAGATACGCAAGATCCATACCGGTCTCACCAGCACCCATGATGTACACATTAGTGTTTTCACCAAACTGATCTCGAGACTTCAGACGGGATGAGTGAAGGATCGTGGGAACTCGTTCGATACCCTCGATGTAGGGCATGACTGGGTTGACGTTGATTCCACTGCAGACAGCAACGGCATCACACTCCCAATCAAAGGCACCACGCTTGTGGAGCAGAGAGATGACATGGCCAATGTTGTTAGGTCCACGACGAACTTTGTCAGCCTTTGTGTTACGCTCGATCATAGGCCAGAGGGAGAAGTTGGTGGCGTAGTCCTTGAGATACTGGACGTAGACTTCAGGGGTAACGAAGTCGGGGGCATTGTCTGGAAGACGAAAGTCGGAGAAAGCAGTCAGATACTTTGAAGAGACGAGCTATGATATGATTAGCATACGTTTTCATTAAAGTAAAGGGGTGATGACTTGCCTCAGCGTCTTCGTAGACGCGATAGGAGAAAGTGCCTCCGATTTGGGACTCAGCTTCAAAGAGTCGGACCTCGATAGGAGGAATGGGGGAAGTACTCGTGGGCGTGAGCAAGGAATCTAAGGGTAGCTAGTCCAGCTGGACCACCGCCGATGACAGCTACCTTCATGTTGACTTGTCTTGGTAGGTCGTGATCATACAAAAGAGTTGCAAGATGGTTATGGTTGATAGACAGTGAGATGGTGATGATCAACAATGAGATGTTGTTATGACTGTTGACGGAGGATGAAGAGATAGATGAAACGATGTTTGAAAGAAATAAGATGATATTAAGACTATGGATGAGTAAATATATTACAAACAATGTTCCTGGTGAATCAGGCTGGACGCTGCCACTGCCAGTGTCAAATGGAGAGTGCTAAGTAAACAGCGATATGTTCGCTCTCGGACGGAACTGAACAGTATATAAGTTAAATACACTGATGCATTTCGATATTGTTCATTATTGAAGGATATGCGATTGAATTGATAGATATTCTAGATATCACAGACATATGGAAGAGTGCCGAGGCGAAAAGTGAGGGCATCGCGAGTTTCGTGTAGTAGTAGATTTTATGGCTTGAAAAGCCTCACGGTTGGATAGTTTAAGATAGACATTTCATGGCACATAACTTTCAACTGTTTCTTTGAATGTTCACTTCTGAAACCTTGTATATAAAACATTTCTCTTGTTCATATGCCTGAACATGCCATTTCTGCTCATTCAATGAAATCATGGGTGCTCATCTCCGGATAACGTTACACACTACCGTTTCGAACATTCGTACACGTATTGATCGCACCTCTTCCTCCATACCTCACCCAGCTATTGAATACGTTTGTTGATCTAGAGCTCAGACCATTACTTGTGAATGCTACCAATTCCGTCCAGAATGAGGCCTCCTATGAAACTAACCATAAACATCAACAAGACTTTTCCCCCTAGTGTTGTTCTTTGCAACTATTGTCCTATTGTCCTATTGTTTACTATGGAATCACAAGATTGAGGAAGACCCCATGGGGAAAACAATGGATCGTCGATTCGCCATCAAACTCAATGACAATAAGCCTCGGCACTCGTTTAAGCTTAAAGCTTATCGCAAACCTACGGGACGCTCAAATTTCGTATTCCATCGTCTGATCTCGTTTAATGTAAATGCAGCTGTCGTTTCTACACCAAGAATCGTTAGGTTATCTCCGTTCCTGCCTATTTCCTTTGTTTCGACCTATCGAAGATTTCCCAACAAAGTTACTCCTCAATTTGGGCCTCAGGAACCAACGCAAAAAGTCCTTCGATGTCATCGACAACTTCTTTCTTCAGCATCGTCAAACAACTATTGGACTTCTTTTTCACAAGACGAGATGCATCCTGCAGCCAGCTTTGGAGACGGACCGACCTCGTCATTTGACTACGACCTATCATCATCAATCACGCAAACCTGCTCAGCATAGCCCCTGGATCACTTCATGTTACATTTTCACATGCAATCTTCCATCAAGTTGCGAATTCTAGGAGGCATGGAACTTGCACATCTACACGAAGAGACGGGGACTGGGACTGGGACCGGGATAGAGAGCCTAGGGAACCGACTTACTATTCCTGAGCAATGCGGAGGCCTTACGATGTGGAACCCATCGAATGGCGCGATGGACATTCACCTACATCTTGGCTATGTGCCACAACGCCTCATTCTCCTCCATGGAACTGATCTCCTAGGTGAATCTGCTGGAATATGGTCCCAATGTCGAGTCGAAGCGGAAAGCTCAGCAAAGGGACTGTTGTGGTATCTCAATTACTATCATGGTGTTCATTCAAAGACATGGACATTTCATAGAGTCCAGCTTAGCAGTTGAATTTGAAGCAACTCATGAAAAAAATTAGAGGCAATTCATGGTCTTGCTTCATTTAATCAACTTGGATAAACATCAGATCGGTTTGTTGTTGAAGCCCCTCTCCTCACCCTCACTTTCATTGGCAACGTTGCTAGGGCATCATCGATCCACAAAGCCCCTTTCGACACAATATCTCCTCATTCTGAAGTTTGACATACTTCTCACCGAAGCCTCGAAACTCTGAATACCGCCATGAAGGCGGCGTCATCATGCTTCCAACCTCCTCCTTCCACATGTGAGATTCAGCAAGTGAGATGAGACGCCACATGATTCTAAGTACAAAAGAGATGGAGGATCTCCAGTGATCAGTCTCATCAAACCGATCAAGTTCTCACCTCATTCGTTACCCTCTCATTTCTGCACTCTGTTCGAGTAAGAGATGAGAACGTCCCTCTTTTACGCCCTCAACGGGGCCCTCGGGGTTGTAGCCCACGAGTCGCTTGCCCATTTCAAGATTGAATCCGGTAAAGAAGAGAATCGCTCTCTTGAAGGATGTTCAAAGGATGGCAAGCACAAGTGGGTTCCCGACCCTGCGACATTTGTCTTCCCTGAGAACGACTACAAGCCTGGCAACTCCTGGGATCTCTGTGTCGGCACATCTCATTGCGCCCCCCACGAGGCCTTGACTCAGGTTTCTTTCGATTTCAAGGACAACGGCATCGTCTTCAACTTCAAGCATATCGACCACTACAAGTACGAAGATGTAGCCGTCTACATCGAGCGTGGTCAGCCGCCCACAGAGGACTCTTTCAAGTACAACAAGAAGAGCGACCACTGCAAGGCCAAGAACGACTACAAGGAGGCCAAGTGCTTGGTCCCCTTCTTCTCCCTCTCGGATGGCGGCTCTTACGGCGACCTCTGTCCCCTCGAGGACAATGGAGGCTGGAGACTTTACATCAAAGTCAAGGCTACCATTTCCCACGGGCACAAGAAGTACGAGCTCTACAGCCGCTCTCCTGATATTAACGAGAAGTACTTCGTTCTCAGCTACACTTGCGCTGAGTGCAAGGAGTAAGTCAACCCCTTAATAAGCATGCCCCACTTCACCTAACATTACTCAGGTACAAGCACAAGAAGATCGAGTTGATTGAGGAGAAGGAAGAAGAGGAAGAGGCCGAAGCCGAAGAATCTGAAGAAGAAAAGAAGTACCAGGAG
>NC_030986.1:856349-892633 GCF_000149955.1 Fusarium oxysporum f. sp. lycopersici 4287
ATTACCATCATGAACACCACGATCATCACGATCCCGGACATCATCACGGTCACCACGGGCATCATGGTCATCATGGTCATCATGGTCATCACGATGCTTATGATCACTACAAGCTCCATCACTACTATGATCCTAGCAGCCACCGTGACTTCAATGCTTTCTTGGATGATTACTTCAAGCACTTCGGCTATCACTACCACCGCGATGATCCCGGTCATCATCATGGTCTCCACTATGATCCTCACAAGCACCACCATGGCGAACATCACGATGGAAAGCACCACCACTATGAGCACTATGATGGAAATCATCACCACAATGAGCATCACGGCCATCATCACGCTGAGCACCACAACCATCACCACGGTCACGACGAGGGTCACAAGCACCACCACGGCGAGCACCATGATGGGTACCACCACCACCATGCTCGTGGCTTGCTTGAGGATGACGGAGAGAAGCACCATGGTCACAGACATAAGCACCATCACGGGCATCATCATGGCCATAACCACAGCCATGCTCATGACCATGTCCACAAGCACCGCCACAAGCACTTCGACGACCATTACCACTATAAGCAGCATCACATTTACTACGACTATAAGGATGATGGTCACCACGACGGACACCACCATGGTTATGATCATCACGATCATCACAAGGATCATCACGACGGCCATCATCATGATCATCACAAGCACCATTATGGTCATCACGATGGCCACCACGGTCACCACCACCATGATCCTCATAAGCATCACTACAGCCATGAGTACGACTATGGCCACCACAAGCGATCAATTGAGCACAAGGATCCAGTTTCTGTCTACTACAAGGAAAAGTCCGATCACTCTCGCACTCACATTAATACCTCCAAGAAGGAAAAGGCGTCTCAGAGTGAGCTCGAGGCCGAGAAGCACAAGAAGCTTTTGGAAGAGGTCAACAAGAAGCAGGAACACAAGTACAAGCACAAGGATGATCCTGAGCACCAGTATCACTCCGAAGAGGACAAGTACAAACATGAGAAACAGCACGGGCACAAGTACAAGTATGGACCTAAGTACGAGCATGAGCATGAGCACGAGCATGATAAGAGGTCTGCTTCCGTGCATGGTGGTTACAAGAAGTCCGAGGAAGAGGTCAAAGAGATTCTGAAGGGACATTTCCAAGAGGCTCTTAACAATTTCTACCGTCTTCACTTCGGAAAGAAAGCGCATAAGCACTACGAGCACGAGAAAGCCTGAGGAGAAGCACGACTCTGTCCACTATAAGCACTATGAGTACAAGGACGAAGAGCCTGAGGAGAAACACCACTCTGGTCACCACGAGCACAAGGATCATGAACCTAAGAAGCACTACTCTATCCACGAGCATAAGGAACATGATCCAAAGGAAGAGCACAAGGAGCACCACTCAAAGGAAGATGAGCATGAGCATGAGCCCAAGAAATATCATCACGATCAGCATGAGGAACATGAGGATAAGCCTGAAGAGCAGCATCACTACGACCATCATGAGCATAAGGAGCATGAACATGAGCCTACCGAGTACGAAAAGTCCTCCCACTACTCCGCCAAGAAGGCGATCTTGGAGGATGAGAAGGAAAAGGCCAAGCACGAGGCTTTGGAGAAGCTTTGGGATGCCCGCGTCACTCATGAGCGCAAGTTCAGAGAGAAGCTTTTTGTCATTGATGCCGGACACTGGGGTGGTGAGGGCGCCCACAAGCGCTCTCTTGAGTCCAAGTCTAACAAAGCTACCGAGGCTACTGAGTTAGAAGCCAACAGTGCCAAGGTAGAGGAGTACATTGAGGAGGCTGAGGACAACATCTCCAACGCTATCGAGGAGGTCATCCGAAAGGCTGTTAAGAAGGCCGGTTCAGACCCTACCTCTGGAACTATCCTCAAGTACGTCAGGAAGGTTGAGAAAGCCATCAAGAGTATCATCGCAGAGAACATCAAGAAGACCATCAACTACATCGTCACGATTGAAGGTGTTGCAGAGCCTGAGGAGGAAGTCGTTATTGAGTGCCTTGCTCGTGCTATCAGCGAAATCATCAAGGCTGCCGACAAGATCTTCGCCAAGACCCTCGAGGCTCTGGGTGATAATCCTTCAGATGAGGAGGTCGAACACGCCATCGAGAAGGTTCTGAAGCTTCTCGAGAAGATCATCGACAAGGAAGTCCGCAAGGCCCTCATCGCCATCTTCGAGTTGGAGGAGGAGACCGCTGAGACTACTGAGTCCACCGAGCATGAGAAGTTGGATAATCGAAGCAAGGATGGTAAGCACGATAAGCGCTCCGATCCTTATGACGACGCCACGGTCGAGAAGGCTGTTGAAAAGACCGTTGAGAAATGGGCTGCTAAGTACGTCGAAGCAGATGAGAAGGAGCATAAGCCCCTGAAGCGCTCCGTGCGATTCGCCCGACTCTACAACTGATGCGCTCCCAAACGAGGGCAAGGCCATCCAGGCGTAAGATTGAAGACATCAATCTAAAGGCCAGTGTCACTGGACACAAGAGAACCACTTGACCTGGGTACATAATAAGAATTCAGTACTTAGTGCTGTGTCTAGTGGCAGGTTGAGGAGGGATTAGGTACATTGTTTCATCATTAAGATAGCCATTCCTTTAATAAAAGTAACCTGTCTCTTTCTCTTATATGAGCTGCATAGTCAAGATGTGATGATGATGCTTTAAACAGTCTCTCAAGGAGCAAGAAAACCTCTAGCCTTGAGACAAAGTGCTAAAGGAAGAGCTGATCTAAAGGCCTACCAAGGCTATACTAAACTTACCTAAATTTACCTTAGTCTTTTTGTAATTTAGGAGAAAGGTCCTAAGTTTTGCCTTCCCTAGAAGTTACATGTGCAAGCTTATGTGTTTAAGGTAATTTGGAATCATAAAATTGGTGTATTCTGTATCGTATTCCCAAACGCCATTTAACATAAAATCATAACAGTTCTATCGCAATCTATTCTCTAGTTCCAGTTAGGAGCGTATGTGATGAAAGCCATCAAGCAACCTGAGATCAGACCAGCTGTAGGAACAGTGATGAACCATCCAAGATAGATCCATCCAACCATGCGCCAGTTGATAGAACGCCAATCTCCGTTGCAGAGACCGACTCCGACAATGGCACCAGTGATACATTGAGTAGTAGACACAGGCAGCTCTGCAAGACTGGTTAGTGCATGTTGTTGAAAAGTGTTTGCGGGAACAACTTACTAAGACGAGTGGCCAGGATGACAGTGATAACAGAGCCAAGTTCCATGGAGAAGCCACGAGCAGGAGACATGAGAGTCACACGGTTACCCAAGTTGCGCATGATGTTATAACCATATGTCCAGAGACCGATGACAATACCAGCACCACCAAAAGCGAGAATCCAAATAGGAACTTGAGCCTTGCTTCCAGGGACTGCGCCGGACTGCCAGATCTGGTAGATAGAGGCATAAGGGCCGACAGCATTGGCAACGTCGTTTGCGCCGTGGACGAAAGAGGCAGAAGCAGCGGTCATGACTTGGAGGAAAGTGTACAGGAATTCGGTTCGGTTGTCGAAATGCTCGGCACGAGCGTGAATCTCTTCAACGTCGCCAGCAACAACAGACTTCTCGCTCTGGGAACCAACAATATCCTTATCGACACCGTGGAGAATGGCAAACTTGAAGGCCCACCACATGAAAGCACCAGTGTACCAAGGAGCATCAGGCTTGGGTCCAATCATAGACTTGTGCTGGTATGGGTTGACGGCGGGTTCCTCTTCGGTGGCTTGCTCAGTGACAACCTTCTTGTCATCGCCACCGGCCTCAAGATCTTCACCAAGGGCAGCAGCGCGCTGAGTGCGGCGCTCCTCAAGCTCCTCGCGAGTAAGGTGACCCTCGTAGAAGTTGCGGACGACGCCCTGGAAGTTGTCGGGGGTGGGGGGGACAGGTCCACGGCGGAGGAGGAGAGGGCCAAGGAAGATGTGGTAGGCTTTGAGCTGCCAGTCCTCCTTGATGATGATACGGTACAACCAGGGGACAAGGAAGATGGCCATAAGAAGACCCCAGCCAGCACCAGCGGCGACAATGACACCGGGGATTTGCTGCTCGGTGAGCTTGACCTCATAAGAGCCACCCTTCCAGATGAGAAGCATGACGATGAGTGAGGCGGTGGCCCAGAAGTAGAAGGGGACGAGGATGAGACCCTTGATGGCGGGGTTCTTGCGGAGGAGGACGCAGTATTTTGTGAAGAGGAAGATGGAGGCACCGAAGATACCGGAAAGCATAGGGGCGATGATCCAAGCGAGGAAGACCTGTGAGATATGAGTTAGTAGGTGTGAGTTTGAGATGGTGGTTAAGTACTAACCTGAACAACACCTTGCTGGATATCAAGAGAGCCGTCCTCCTTGTAGCCAACCCAAGTGATACCAGAGCCACCAAGGGCACCAACACCCATACCCAAAACACCACCAAGGATAGAATGGGTAGTAGACACAGGGAAACCGAAACGGGTAGCAAAGGTGAGATAACTAGCAGAAGCAACAACGGCGCAGACCATACCCAGCATAAGAAGGGCAGGACTATCATCAAAGGCCTCGACATCAACAATCTTTGTTCGGATGGTATCAGCCACACGGCCACCAACACCAAGAGCACCAGTGAACTCCATGATACTAGCACCGATCATAGCCTGGAAGTAGCTGATAGATCGGGAAGATACCGATGAAGCCCACGAGTTGGCGACATCGTTGGCACCGATGTTCCAGGCATCGAGGAAGGCAAAGATAGTGCCTACCGCGAAGAGGTAGTCGTACTGAGCGAAGACTGCCATTTCAGCGGTGCAGTAGAATGAAGAAGTTCAGAAAGAAAAGGAAGATGTGTGAGGGATCTGGAGAATTCAGCTTCTACGAGACATTTCCATAGTATATATAAGTTTTTCCAGCTTGTGGAGAAGAAAAGAAAGAATTATTCTACGTGGGTTATGGAGTTACTCCCACGCCCCCCAAGAAAAAGGGCCAAGACAAGACATCGCCAAGACGATTCCACCGAAGAAGAGGTAAAAAAGGACCTCGAGCTAGGATTAACATCAAACATCCCGGGCTTGCCACAGAAATTCTTGTATGCCAAGAATCAGATCAACAGAGTGCGAGTGTGACTGCGTAACACAGAACAGGGCTGGAACATGCACGAACAGGCTCTACAGCAAGCAATTGGCTTCTCTGTCAACGGTAGCAACACATCCGGGAGGCGTTGAAGAAACTGGAGACCACACTCTCTTCTCCACTTGAAGAACTAAGCTTACCTTAAGCTTGTGACTAACCTTGTTTCCAGTGCTAAAACGTCTCAGGCTGTAACTGGCGATCGTGGGAAAGGAAGAAGTGATGGTTTTGGGAAATAGGGCACGCGACACATAAGCTGAGGGGGGGAATACGATGGGTTTGAGATGGGAGAGGAGTGAGCACACGACATGATTCCTAATGCGTCACCGACGTCTGAGATGGTGATGCAGATGGCTAATGCTAGGGGGATGTATGCCAAGCTGTAGGCGAGCTATGGCTTGACGAATCCTGGAGGGGAAACGGCTGGGGGAGCTTGTGATGATCGTGAGAGATGGCGAAGGTTGAGCTTGGAAGGTTTCTGAACTCAATTGCTAGATTTGAGTTGCTAAGTTGCTCTTCTGTAGACAAGCTCTTCACAGCTCCCTTGGAAGGGCCCAATTCCTGTTCCTTTCTCAACCGTTGACGTTTGATGACTCTCAGCTTCTAGAGTAGCCCTCGTGTGCTTGAAGCACAGACACGCGACTCGATACTCTTTTCAGCCAAAACCTCAAAACCTCGAAACACACAACGAAAAAGCGACCAATCAAACAGGCACCATGCGTTCAAAGTCTTCGGTGCACTAAACGAGAAATGCTGCAGGCAGGGATGATGATAGAGGGACCCTCAACTTTATCGTGGATAAAGCCAAGGAGCTTGTTCTTTTTTGTGTTAGATCTGCGGGTATTGTCCGAACCAAGCTTTCAACGCGACGAATGAGAGAAGGGGATCTCTACACGTGTGAGACGTCAATGCAAGATTGGCTACTGGGGCTGATTATGGTGGATAGAGAGAGATGGAGAGGCAAGAGAGGGTATTCTCGGATGATTTATCGGTCTCCAAAAGGAGTATATCCCACGCGGAAATATGGTCTGTGAGGTGGCTTTTGAGACAACTGCTATGGGGACTTGTTCTCAAATGTCACCGAGGCAATAAGACAGTACTCTTGGCGTAAAGCCGGGAATTGGGATTCCCATCGTCGATGATGGCTATGTTATGATTCCAGGCTCTTCCTTGCCACGGCGTATGTAAATCAGTGCTCAGAGAGACGCTGCCTTTGACCCACTCGTGATCTTCACGGAGTTGAGGCGAGTCAATATGGAGCACTGGTTGCTTCACAAGCAGAGGCTAACACTATGAATAGCTTATCTCTGAGAATGAACATGGTTGAGGTTGAATAACGGTTTGGTAAAATACTGAATGTTTCTGGTGATGTGAAACCGGGAGATAATAAAGTTAGAAATAAGGTATCGGCAGTTAACGTCCCGGTCGAGATACAGGGTAGGATCTTGGGGTTTTAAGTTGATGATAAAAATAAACGTGAAACGGTCAATATAGGCGGTAAAGCCTCGACCTCTTTCGACGATCTTGTGGAATTTGAAACGGTAAACTCAATGCTTAACTGTATGTGTTTCTTGTAGCTGATATGTCACTGCGTGTTCTGTTTCAACCGGACGAGGCGAGTATGTCACTACAGGGATAGTTGTTGCAAATACTCTTAACTTGAAGTATTGGATATGAGAGTATCTGAAGCCAGTAACTGAGCAACTAAGTATCATGCTTCGGCAGTCAGACTCTTCTAATTGTTTCCTGTCTCTATCTATGTATCTTACCTAGAACACTTCGAACAATGAGGCGTGAGCGTTCACGTGACATCCTGCCGTTTCAGTCTAACTCGGCAAGTCGCTCAGCCCATTTCTAATTGATTCGGCTAGCACAAGGCCGTTGTTCGCCCCACAACGATGCCACGTAAGAAAATTCAGTACCTCCACCAAGACCAAGCATTGTAAGACATAATTCCCATTGCCGAGACTGTCTTCAACGAACCACAAGCGTAATTGGTTTAGTGGTAAAATTCTCCGTTGCCATTCGAGCAGCGTCGGGGAGCCCTGGGTTCGATTCCCAGATTACGCATTTCTTTTGCTGTTTCTACTTCTTCTGCAACTGTTTCTTTTTTGAAAACTTGGTATTCTGACTACTAACTACACTACTCTGAACGGGATTGCATACATCAAGCACGTGCAGACATATCCTTCTCCTCGTGCTGTGTACCCTGAATCTTCTCCTCATCGAGAGTTCGCTCTCCAAGACCGATGTCTGCCTCGTAGAAAACGTCAACGACCTTCTTGTAAGAGGGGACAAAGTTAACAGCAATGGGGTATGACCAGGCTGCAACGAAGAACATCATGGGTACAACCATCGAGATACCAACGTCATGCATATCTGCAACAGCTCCTGTCAGGGGAGGCACACAAGCACCGCCAATAACACCAGCAATAATGAAACCACTTCCTCGCTTAGTATGGCGACCAAGACCTCTCATACCCAAAGCAACAATGGTAGGGAAGCAGATAGACTCGAAAAAGAGAACGATGTAGAGGAAAGATACACCAGCGGTTCCGTGGTGAACGATAGGCGGTCCGATAAAGACAATGCACATTGTCAAGAACACCAAGAAAACCTTTCGCGGTTTGCAGAATTTCATGAGAAACGTTCCGAAGAAACGACCGACTGTAAAGGCTGCTTGTGCGCCGGCAAAGAGCTTGGCTCCCATTGAGTCTGATGTTCCTTTGCGCATCTCAGTCGCATAGTTAATGAAGAAACTCGCGATAGCAACTTGCGCGCCGGTATAACAGAATTGAGCGAACGAAGCATGGAAGAGCTTGTACTGTTTATAGAAGGGCTTGTCATCGGCATCTGAATGCGTCTCTTGAGCTTGCAAGGCCATGTCTGAAGATTGTTAGTGAGCGTAGTGCTGGTGCAGGGGACTCAACGTACCAGCGTCGGTGATTTCAGGAATCTTGGAGACGTAGAAGAGGCACGCCAGAATCAAGACGAAGACAGCGATGGAGAGATAGACCCATTGCACGTTGGCGAGCGCTGCGTTATCATCGAGATTGTTGAAGAAGACATATGAGCCGAGAACGGGAGCAATGACGGTACCGATACCGTTGAATGCTTGGGAGATGTTGATGCGAATTTCCGAATATCGAGGAGGACCGCAAACTACAGATGTTAGAGGCGAACACAAACTGAGAACGACTCAACATACCAGTGATGAATGGGTTAGCAGCAGTCTCAAGAGAACCAAGTCCGTTTCCGATGATAAAGATGGACATGCAAAACCCAGCAAACGACTTCGCCTTGATACATGGAATAGCAATCAACGCGCCAACAGCATATAAGCAAAGACCCCAGATAAACACAGCCTTGTACGAATAATGACGAAGGATCCACGCAGCGTGTCCCAGCGACGCAAGAGGATAAGCACTGAAACGTTTATTAGCCCTACTCTAATACTCGTCGATACTGGTATACATACCCAAAGTACGCAGCCTGAAGACCTGCCGATCGCGCACGATCGATATGAAGCACCTTTTGAAAGTGCTTGTTCAGCGTATCAAGGAGTCCATAACTGAAACCCCAGAGGAAGAAGAGAACAGTAACCAGCGCAATAGGCCAGATGGATTCCCGCAGGGTGAGTTCCGCTGCTTTGGTGACTTTCTTATCCGAGACCTTGAGCGACCTCTCCTTGAAGAACTTTTTGGCGCCCATTTTGAGAATATTTCGACGACAATTACGAGAAAAAGAAAAACTACGATTTCAAGAGGCAAAAGGGGAAAGAGCAAGCTATTTACATTTCTTTTCGGCTCGAGCAGACCCGAGCAAGGGGGCGCCCGTAACACATTGACCGTCATAGAAAAGAGAGTGCGTGTGGCATCACGGTTCTCCTGCGCTGTAACCTCATTAGGGAAAAGGCTCCAGTAGCTTGAGTGTGTTTGTTGGAGAAGAAAACCTGGGGATTTGCGGGGGAAGGGGAAATCGTCTGAAATGGGTTTAGTTGATGGAATGATAAGCATGGTTTATGGTTGTTTTTGGTCGGGACATGATTCAGGTTTTTGGCCATGGGATCGTTGTAATGTTGGACCGAGTGGGAGGGTAAGTGAGTTGAGGATGCATTGAATGATACTTCTAGAAGAGTTTGCAGAGATAAGCATTACTTTCTAGAGCTTTGATGAAGGGAGATATATAGTAAACATTGCTGTTTGGTCGTGTTGTTCATGCATATCGAGCACTTACTCCAACTTCACAAGGATTCATCTGCCGAACGAGGCTGGCAATAGCGTCAATTCTCTACGGCACTCTCCCTCGGCAAGTCCCTGTTCTTTAAATTACAACCTCCTAGGCTTCTCCTCCTTGATTTAATCCCAAGAACGCGGGGCAGAACGTGAAATGAAACACAAAAGCTAAATCCTCCGCTCGTGATACGCACGCAACTTACGTGCATAAAGCGCCTTCTTATTACGGCCATTTTCATGTCTATCATCGGACTATTTTCTCTCTCGGTTTGGTTAACCCCATGCCGAATGGTAATCTACTTGGCACGATCAAGGGTGGCCAATCGCAGTACTCTGTTGGTTGCGAGTAAGTTTGTTAAAGTGCTGTGTCTCAGGATGCGAGGTGAGACAAGGGGATTCGAAGGTTTGACGTGGTGAATCGTTGGTTGAAGTGATGTTGTATCAGAAGGCTACAAGTTAAAGTCTATTCATTCCCCTGACCATGATCGAGAAGTGTTCTAGACTTTGTCACTGTCACGTACGAGAACAGTCGTCTTGTTCACTCAACATCACAATGCCTTACACCGTGAACATCCACTTTCCACGGGTGGAACATCGAACACAGTTGTCATCCGACACCCTCATTCACTTACATCTTCAGCCAACACCATCTCAAAATGCTACAAATCCACGACTTTTCCTTTCTAACAACCTCATCCATCACAAGAACCCGGTGCTTCAACATACAGACTCCAAAGCAAGGTAAACTAAGAAACTAACTAACCAACCGGCATCATGCTTTCCACCCAGGAAACCAAAACCAACCTCATCGCTGATGCGAAAGACATCGAGCAATACCTCACCAACATGTCCGCCAGCGCCGCAACGATCCAGGCTTGCTATATTCTCGTCGCCATGTCCCGCCGCACCCATGAAATCAAGCAGCACTGCCTAACCTCTGGTTGCAACAAGTCAGTCAGGACCACTTTCTATTGCAAATCTTGTCAGGCTCGTGCTCGTGCTCGTTCTCACAAGCACCAGTATTCAACTCGATCTAAGGCTCGAAACAAGGAGAATCGAATTCATGCTGACTAGATATAATCTGACAGGTGAGCTAGTAGACCGGACTAAGACAGATAGCTGATCCATCGGCGTTTGAGAGACGACCCGAGAGGTAAGGAGTAGGAAACTTAAGAAATGATGGCTGCTTCATCAAAAGGCACAGGCAAAGAACCTCCACGTGAGTAAGTAGAACCAAAAATAAAGACTTTCTTTTTAGTGCGCGCTGTGTCAATAGCACAAGAGAACCTATCTCTAACCCAACCCCCAAACTCCAAAACTATGTACCATTCGCTCGTCGTCCACCTCTAGTACTCCTATCAACATGTCTCTTAAGAACCTTTCTCGTCTCCACTAAACTCCTCTTATGCTTGCTCTTCGCCTTACCCATCGTCATAAAGATATTCTTGTTGCGCTGCTTCTCCCTATTACTCGTGCTCTTGCCCTGGGCCTGCATCTTGGACTTGCTGATAGCCCGCGTGCTCTTGTGCTCCTCGCGATCTGGCTTGCCCTCTTTAGCAAGCGCAACACGCTCTTCTTTGGTGAGTTTGCGGAGACGCGCGGGGGCCTCGATTTGCTCGGCGGTGAGGCCGTCGTCGCGGTGGCGGTCTTCTTCTTGCTGGCGCTTGCGACGGTTGCCCATTGCTTTGTCGATGGACGCGGACATGCGGAGTTCTTGGAGTTTGGCGAGATCGGCGGGTGTGAGGATGGTTGTGGTGGCGAGCTTGGAGATGCGGTCAATTTCGGCCTCCTTCTCCTCTAGAGCCTTCTTGGTCTTTTCGTCCATAACAGGTTCTTCGTCTGTCTTTTGCTTCTTTAAGGCAGGCTCATCTTCGTCATCCTCCTCATCAGAAGAGTGATAGACATTGATCCAGTCACCAGACTCGCTGCTGTCATCAGAGGCAACCTCCCACTCGTCAGACTTGTTTCCTTCATCCTCTTCATCAGTAGCAGCATCCTCGGGAAGACCCTTGGCAAGTCGCTTCTTCTTCTTTTCCTCCTCCTTCCACTTCTCCAGAAGCTCCAGACCCTCAATACCACCGACGTCCTCTTCACCAAACTTGCGCTGGGCCTGGAAACCAGCCTTCAGGTTGATAGTGGCATTCTTACCACGGTCTCGCTTCTTAAGAAGCTCTGCACCGACCTCTCGGTACAGTGACAAAAGACCCTTGGCAGCCATCATAACACCCTTGTCCTTGCTCTTGCGGTACTGGACCAAATCTTGTAGTAGAGTATCAGTCATAGCCAGGGGTTGACGAGCGCAAATTTCGCGAATAGAGTTCAGACCAGCAGCTGCGACCTCAGCGGCCGAAGCTTCTGAAACAAACTCGTTTGCGATCTTCTGAATCAGAGGTTCCAGTACATCAGGAGGCACCAAGTTATGGACCGCCTGCGCCAATGAAGCCAGGAAAGAAGTAACAGACTGTTGTCGAGGGGTAAGGAACTTGATGAACCAAGAGTAAAGCGCCACAATAGTCAACTTGTGCAGACCCACAAGTCGAGTAACGAGTTGTGTCACTAGAATCTTCGTATCGAGAGATAGCTTCGCCTTGGTGTTTTGTAGATGTTTCGAAAATAGCTCCTCAGCAAAGTTCTGAGGGTCGTGGAGGAGGTGAAGAGCTGAAAAGTTGAGGGGATGAGGCTTTGTCTTCTTGCGCTCAGCTCGCTTGACCTTATCGACAGCCTTGTCGTACTGCTTCTTCGACTTCTTGGTCTTCTTGTTGATACCCATCTGATGCTTGACCTGGCTCAGATCAACCTCCTCATCACTGCTCTCGTCCTCAAGTTCCTCACGCTCCTTGTCTCCACCCAAGAAGAAGCGAACAGCACCGACAACAACCTTCTCGTTGTCGGACAGACAAGCCTCCTTCATGACATCAACGGGCTTCGCATCGGTCCAGAACTGTCGCTTCCACATCTCGCGGGTGAGCTTGATGGCCCAAATAGCTCGAGGAGAGGATCGATCGGCGGTAACAAGGTTGTAGAGAACGGTTTGAACGGTTCGGTTGAGAGGGTGGTTGATAGATTTCGTGTTCGAGTTTCGCAGATCGCTCAAGATCTTCTGGAACAGAGTTTCACGTAGAGTTTTGCTGGGCGACGATACGAGGATGGGGAAAAGCGTGGTGAGGACGCTGGTCGAGTCGATGACTTCCTTTCGTCGCAGCAAGACCAGACTTCCCACGATCTTCTCCCGCAGCTCAGGGTGCAGAATGACATGGTGCTGTGTGAGAATAGACTTCAGATCGTCGGGGAAAGTAGCGGTCTCTTCCTTGTAGCAATCGGCGACGTGAGCGATTAGATCGATAATGTTGTGGAAAGACTCGACAGAATCGGCGGTCGCAGTGCCAGGTGAAACGAGAAAGATCTCGCGCTGGGCCTCATACTGCTCCCATTGCTTCAAGAACTCCTCCTTGTACGACCTAGCGCTTCGTATCAGTATTTAATCGCAGTGTCGAGAATTTAGGGACGTACTTGGGATCGCGACGGATTTTTTGTTGCAGACTCGCGCTGTAGAAAATATTAGTGAATAGTCAAAAAGAAGCCGAATTGTTTCGCAATTGACATACAAGTCAGCATCGAGCTTCTCGAGCGCAGCGACCTTTCGTTTGACCATTGCGACGTCGAGGCCTTCGCTGTTGATCTGTTGATGTAGAGCGGGAGGGTGGGGGATTGGTCCCTTTGAACTTTGTCTGCAAAGGAAGAAAATTTGGGAGATTTTCTGGCTGATAAGATAAGCTCATCCCCACGCGGAATTGGACCGCTGTTCTAGGCCTCAACTCTGGACACGGGCAACAGAAAGACAATTATAGCTCTGGGTAGTAAAAATATTACATGAAACATTCAAGAACAATAAGCATAATGAATTACGGTTTGTGAGGAGTTAAGTGTGTCAATTTAGTTCTGCACTCCAATAACACCCTATATCAGTATTAGATCATAAACTTGGAATACCGCTTCAAGCCTAAGGCCTAAAGTATTCAAAATTTACATAAATTATTAAATGATTATGGTTTTCTTATGATGAGTTTTATACTTCTTACCTAAGATGGTATAGTTTTTGGTAGAGCGATCAAGATATCATCAAAGTTAGCCTATATAGTCTCGGGCCCCCTGTCTTCTATGTTTGTGCATAATGCAGCTCAGCTGTTTCTAGCTAATCCTGTCTGTAGAGGGACAGCTATTGTGACTGATGTGTGAGGAGAGATGCTTGATGGCAAGAGAGGGAGAGGCAGCTAATGGATTGAACGTATTGAGGCTCAGTGAGAGGTCCCGACGCCAGATCTGCACGAGGAATCTAATGTGATCTCAACATGACACCAGTTCAGGGCATTAATCAATCATCAATCGAATCATGTGGTATTTCTATTTTCGGATAAAGTATAGATGGGCGGTACGTGGGGGCCTGTGGGTTGGCATGATCTGAAAAGAAGGAAGGTGTGGTAGCCTGATGCTCAGCCTTTATTGCAACGACATGTCATGATGAGCATTATCAATTCAAGGCTAACAAAAGGTTTTGTATGTGAATAGTCCTCTGATAAGGTTCTCTTGAATAGTAGAAGGCTCAATTAATGTCATTTCTTTCAACTGGCCCTAGGGCGCCATTGGCGCCAGTTGCGAATAGCTTCACACATCACAGTCATGATGAACAAAACAAGTAGATATAAGAGTCCACAAACTCCCAGTCTATGATTTCAGCGTAAAAAGAGACTATTATACACCCTTCGGCGGAGTATCACCCGTCTGCTGCCCATTAATGCGGAAAGGTATCACAGGCAAACATGAGTCTAACACGAGCATCCCCCCTCCACCAAAAGATCACTTTTTTGTTTCCCAGACAGCGAGAGCAAATCTGGACGTCATCCGTAAGCTCCTGCTAAGCTGTTTTGGCATTAACAGCAGCTGTTGTTACAAGTAGGCCCAGCTCTTGGGCAATACTTGGGCCACGCTCCCCAGACTTCTCATATCACCTCTACCACTCTGCGAATCGTTCGAGACGTGTTTAAACACATTTAAGCAGCGATTTCGACACCACCAGTGGCACCCATTGCTGCCCGCACTGTTAGCCGGGTTCGGAGGAGTTGAAAATTGAGAGAAACTTACCCTTCTTGAGATCACCGTAGATGGCGAACTGACCGGCGGTGAGGGTACCGACCATGAAGAGACGGGCACCAATACCGGAGTAAGAGCCACGGAGACCGAGCTCCTTACCGATCTTGATGAGACGAGAGACAGTGCCCTCACCAGGGAGACCCTGGGTCTTGTTGATCTTGGAAAGCATGGTGTCGGCGGGCTGAGAAACAATGGCGGCGGCGAAACCGGCAATCAGACCAGAGCCAAGGTTGGCAACGGTCTGCATACCGTCGGAGAGGTCCTTCTTGGGGAACTTGCGGAAGACAGCCTCAGAGACCTTCTCGTAGACGACGAACTTGGCCATGGTGTAAGGGATCCTGAGTGAGAAAGTCAGTTTGCTGAAACTCAATTGAGCGGTATACCAGCGGGGATACTCACTGCTTGAAGAGAATGGGTCCGAATCCGGCGTAGAGAGCACCGACACCCTCGTTCTTGACAATCTTGCCGAAGCCAGAGACGAGACCGCTGGCGTAGGTGGGCTCAGAGACGAGACGGATACGGGTGGCCTCAAGAGGGCAGAGGGCGATATCGGCGAAGAACTCGGCGGTGGCGGAAGAGGCGAGGTAGACAGCAGTTCGGTTCTTGGAGGCGGTCTCGTAGCCGAGAGCGTCAATCCACTGCTGCTTGAAGAACTCGTAACCACCGAACTTCAGAGCACCCTGGAGGAAGTAACCGGCGAAGGTAGGGCCGACACCAGTGAGGAGAGCACCAGCACCCTCATTCTGGACAACCTGGCGGAAACCACCGACGAGACCGCGGTTGTAGGTAGCGGGGTCGAGCTGGATACGGGTCTTGACGCTGTGATTTCAGAGTCAGTAATCTTGTTCTTTCGGTTCGATTTGGTGCGCTTTTGCTTCTCCATCATGGCTGTCAAGGTTTGCAGTACTGAAAAGTGTCCATCTCGGGCCCAATTGAGTTTCCCCGAGACAAACCCGCACAACCACAAAACGCTCTCAAGCAATTGACGACGAGAAACTCAGCGCAGAGGCGACTCAAACATACACATCGACGGGGGTGAGACCACCGTGGGTGACGGAACAGCAGACAGCACCGGCAAGGGCGAATCGGGAGTAGAGAGCAAGACCAGTCTTCTTCTCGGGGGTCTCAGCCTTGATGTTCTGGACGACGGCGTCGACCTTTGCGGAACCGGTAGAGGCAGCCATTGTGAATGACGGTTTATGGATCAGACGAAAAAAGACTGAGGGGAGATTAACAACAGATGGTGGAGTGAAGAAGAAGAAAAAGGGAGAGCTTCTGGTGTTTTGAGTGACTTTTTTTTCTCTTGGTCCCGCGGCGGAGCAGCTGGGGAGGGAAAATAATGCCTCCTTTGCATTTTTTTAGAGCTCGGGAAGACTCGGATAATCGGCGCCGGCGAATGCACGGACCGGGCCAAGGGGAGATGCTACGCAATTTGTGTCCGTTAGGTAACAAAGCCAAAGACTGGTTTTCACACTCATGATGCCCCCATATCGTGCCTATCCACTGGCTCACAGCAGCCAACAGATCTTGAATACAAGACCCGGGGTAACAGTAGAAATTGGGGATCTCCCCCTGTTTAGCCTCCCAGAAGCAAAGTTGGCCAGTGACGTTATTCCAAAGACCGCTCTTTTGGTGTAATCACCGAGCTATCTCATGGCTTGCAACATGTAACCTGACAACTGACTGACATTTTCTCATGCTCCGCCAAGACCTAAACATCAGTGAGTTTCTAAATCTCTTCGTCTTACTCATACAAAATGGAAAAAAACAAAAATGCCAGATCTTCTTGAATTCTCACACACTGGGCTCCCCGAGAATTCCTCGGGCAGACCCACCAGTAACTAACCGTTGCTCGCCAACGTGTCCACGGCATTGGTTGGATAAGACAAAGACAAGTTTTTTCTTGCGTGCTTGTTTATTTTATTGCCGGGTCAGCCAATGGATATTGCGCGATAAGCAATGTCTCTTCTCTTCGCCCCTGCTTGACTCGGTCTCGGAGGTTAATCAAGTTCGCGACAGTGCGTTTTTCTATCCGTAGTTCGACGTCATACCCTGTATAGTCTCATGAAGATGCTATTCAGGTGAATGGAAGACTGTAGAGGATATCAAAGTTTTCAATGCCTTCATAAACAGATTTTTTTCTCAACATTTCCTCTTCTGTCTGGCAGCCGCTTCGGCATGCATCCAACCTGTATCATGCAGCCCTGATAGGCGCATCTCAGATCAATCGCCGATTTCACCACCTTGAGCCGACGCTGAACTACCAGAACCATCATCCCTGTTCAGCCAAGCTTAACCTTGTGTTTCTTTTCTTATCTCCGATAAGGAGCTTACTGCCGATACCAACATTTGCTTTGTCTTCCAGTGAAATAATGTCGCAAATAAGTGCCTTATCTTATATCAGATCATGGCATCTTGTCAACTTACACGAACGCCTGATTCTATCACTCTTTCCCGGGGTCAATTGGTGTTGAGGAACTTTCCTGATTTGGATATTGAATCAACATGATTGGTTCAATTGTACATGGTGACGTCGTTGAGGCTATTCACAAAAGCAGAGCACCATTATTTGTAGCCCGACTTATGTTTGAAGCTCGTCTTGCAATGTATACTTATCATGAAAATCATAAAACAAGATCTTGAGGTATCGTAAATCTTTAGTGTAGAAGCATATTGATATCGTAGATACCTCATTCCCTATCATCCTTACCATCCCGATCAAACAGCTTCAGGACATCCTCATTATCGTAGGCTGCCACTAAATCCAAAGTAGAACGCCCATCAACATCCTCTGCCAAAGGATCAACTCCCTTGTTCATAATAGCCTTGAACAAATACTCCTTCTCGTCTGCCATTTCATGAAGAATAGTTCTCCTCTTATCGTCTCTCGCTTGCCAATCCACCCCCAATTCATCCAACCAACTCACCACTCCATCCACATTATCATCATCATAGCCTCTCATGGCAAGGAAGAACGCTGGTGTCTGGCCAGCGTTGTTGCGCGCATTGATATCCAGTCCCAACTTCAAGAAGCGCTCAAAAGGATCTCGAGTGTGGCTTCCATCATAGCAGAGACACCCGAAGACGCCAGGGGCAAGGTAATGGAGCGCATTGTTTCCAAGACCATCAGTGGCAAGCATATCCGCACCCTGTGTTATAATATAGTCAAGCCAGTTGGGCTCAGTTTGGTCAAACTCGCCATGCGTCAGCGCGGCTAGGCCGTAATGGAGTGGCCGATATCCATCAGCGTCAGTCTGGTTGATCAAGGCCGGTACAGCGTCCCCTAGATCCTTGAGTCCTTCCAGCTTATCATCGTTCAGAGCTCGAGATCCGAGTCTAATATGTAGTACGTTTCTGCCGAAGTTATCCACTGCATAGGCATCTGCCCCTTTGTCGAGCAGGAGTCGTAGAGGCAAATAGTCTTCTCTGGCGCCCTTAGGACCTCTGCTTGACATTCGCTCAGAAGCAGCCAAAAGAAGAGTTTCTCCAGACGCATCGCGGAACTCCATATCAAGATCGGCTAACTCTAAGATCGGCCCATAGACACGTTTTCCTTTTAAGATTTCGTGCACCACTACCCTTTCAGCCATAAAGGGTGGTCTGAAAATGTGAGGACTTTTGGCATAGGGGATAAACTCAACCGTAGAATCCTTCTTGTGCCATGCATGGGTCGCTATAGCCATTGGTAAGGAAGGTCTGTTTGGCAACCGAACCTTTTCAACAATGACTAGGCAATTGGCATACGGACTGAATCCAGCTCCTAGTAGAGTTTCCATCATCTGTTTGGCAGCAGCATCACGATCGAATTCGATGCCGCCCCGAAGCGTACCCAATGCGGAGCTTGCCAAGAGCAAGGATGACCTTGACGTATCCATCTGGGCTTCCTGGGGATTTGGTATCAGGATCCAGCCGTTTTGGCGTAATTCAATGTCATCTTCCCAGGGACGCTGCAAGGGAGGAAGACCTTTCCGCCAGACAACAGAATGCTCAAGATGTTTGGGTGCTGGGAACTCAATCGCAGAGAGGATGGTGGTTGGACTGACTTCTGCTCCATGATCGACTAAGAGTCGAATAAACTCCTCTTGGTGTGCTGCTTTGTTCAAACATCCATTTCCCTCAGAATCGATGACGTTCACGTCAGCGCCTTTATCGATCAGCGACTTCATCGCAGCAGTCCGGAAGGCACCCCATCTCGTGAAAGCATAAAGCAGCGGTGTACATCCCTTGTCGTCCCGAATTTCCATATCTGCCCCTTTAGAAAGCAGGTATGGCATGGCGTGAAAGACTCGCCACCACTCCTTGCCAGTGACTAAAATATGAAGAGCAGTAAGACCGTCACGACCTCGTGCGTTTATGTCGACTCCTTTTTCCTCTACCAAGACACGAATGACTTCCATATTGGGAGAAGAGCGTCGACAAGCCGTCACAAGCAAAGGCTCAAGCTCTTCCACACCTTGTTCCATTACCCATTGAGCATCATCAAACCTTACTGCTTCTTCTGGAGAGCAGCAGTCATTGACTAATTCATAGTAACCATATTCGACGAGTCGCGAAAGGATCGATACACCATCGACATCGACAGCAGTATAGTCCGCACCAGCTTTGTACAGGTTCGCTACCAAAGAGAAGTGGCGGTCCGACAGTAATCGTGCTACTCTCTTCCATTTTGTATCTTTTGCACGTGGGTTGAGTGACTCATTCAATACCGCAACCTCTGTTTGACGAAGAGCTTTGCTTCTCGATATTCCAATATGAAGAGGAGCTGGAAGTTCCAGATATCCAGCTTTCTCCTGGCAGTTCCAGAGGAGGTTTGTAATGTAATCCTGCCACTCGTCTGATGCGAAAAGCATCGCACGGTAAAGAGCCGACCTTGGACCGTGGGAACCCAGAAACACATCTGCTCCTGCATCAAGCAAAGCGTTGATGATCTCATCATATCGCGAGGCCTCATACACTGGATCGAGGAATTCAAGTTGAGGCCCTGATACGATCTCATCAAAGTGCCTTTCCTTGTTCTCGACAGTATAACCAGCAGCGATGATTGTGTCGGGATCATTCAACTGGTGAAAGGGAAGCTCATCATCAAGAGGTATTTTCTTGACTGGCCCGCGCCTCCAAAGACGTTGCTCACGGTCGAAGAATACACACTGAAGAATTGGAGGGAACCAAGGTTCAGGACAGCATGTCCCTCGGAGTTCATCAAAATTTGGATTAACCTCTGCTCCTAATTTGATTAGGAGTTCCACAGACTCGATAATCCCAGAGCGACTTGCGTAATGCAATGGGGTGTATTGAAAAATATCCTTCTGGTCGAGTGCCAATTTTGTGGCGTCGGGATTTAGGTCGTGCATGCGCTGAAGTAGAAGTCCGAGACTGTTACTCCTTTTACACCTCGCGGCGATATGTAGGGCATTCATGCCTTGATTTGTGGTAACAAATGGATCTGCGCTGGCGTTCAACAAGCGGTCAACAGTGTAAGTGTTCGTGGAGGCGGCGAAGTGAATGGGCCTCAACCCTTGGGTATCTAACGCGTTGACATCGGGTGATTGATTGAGGAGCCATCTCAAGCAATCTTTTGCATGGTAATTGACCCCATGGTTTCCGTCCAGACGCATGCGGCAAGCTAGATGCAAAGGTGTCGTGCCAGCATAGTTGGGTTTGTTTACATCCAACCCCGCCTTTTCGAAAAGTGAAAGGAATATTTCTCCTTTACCTGATAGCCTTATTGCATTTGGGACGAGAACCAACTCGTGGCATAGAGTGTTGCCATGCAGGTCCACGGCACAAGGTGACACACCAGCGTCAAGGAGGTATTGGTATACCTCGGTGAGTCTTCTATGTGCATAATCAAGGTCGGTAATGCTGTGAATCGCTTCATGAAGAAGGGTTCGCCCATAATTATCGCGAACATTCAGACTTGCCGAAGCCTTGATAAGAGTCCCAAGAATATCTGTTGCCATAGGTTGCTTTGGGAATCTGCCCACGGCCCGAAACAAGGGTGTCCGGCCTCTGATGTCTCTGGCATCGATCTCAGCTCCATATTCGAGTAGTATCCGTAGACATTCATCTTGATAGTAGAACCCCTTAGTGACAAGAATATGTAAGGGCGTTTCTCCATCAATGTTTGTCAGTTTTGGATCCGAACCAGCTTCTAGAAGTGTTCTCAATACTGTCGGCAGAGTGCTGTCTGTGTTCTCCCCATTCTCATCTCCAGAGTTCTCATGCGAAGACAATTTATTATAATGAGAAAATGCGTAATGGAGAGGGCCATTCCCTTCGAAATCAGTAACATTACAATCGGGCCTATATTTCAACATTTGTGGAGTAAGGCCCGAATCATGATAAATGGCAGCAAGAAGAGGTGTCCTGCCTCTGCAGTGTTCCCTTTTGTTGATGTCTACATTCTCATCTTTCAACAGGAGCTTCAGGTATTCCTCATCACCTTTCTTTGGCAGGCAATGCAGCGCGGTCTTCCCATCCTTTGTCTCAGCATTTGGATCAGCGCCCGCTGCGAGTAGACGTCTTAACTTGTGAGAAAACTGCGCTGAGTGTATGGGAGCACGACCCAGAGAATCTCTCTCGTTAACGTCTGCGCCAGCTTGGATGAGTAATGCCAAGGCACGGTCAAAATCTGAACAGTCCAGATCCGTCATGTAGTGGGAAGATTTATATGGCCGACATATGAATTGAGACTGTGGCTCACAGAGCTCTATCAGAGGAGTCGACCAGGGGCGTTCCAACACATTCTGTTGTTGGTCCCAGACATCAGCCTCCACCCAGCAAGGAACAGAAGCATCTGCACCAGCATTCACCAATACCTCGATTGTTTCAACACAGCCTGTTCTAGCAGCGAGAAAGATGGGTGTCTCGAATCCAGTAATATCATTCGGATTGACATCAGGCTCCTGAAGAACTCGTTTAGCGAACTGTGGCTGCCTATTCTTGATGGCAATGCGCAAAGCAGATCGTTTCTCAGTAGTGTTCAAAAATGGAAGCATCGCTTCCAAACTCTTGACATGGCCGTATGAGGCTATATAATATAATGGTGTATCTGCATACTTTCTAGCTGGGTCGGTGTCTTTCTGGAGACGTGGGACTGTAGGAGCTATTCCTTTTTCAATGAGTAGCTGAACAACCTGTGCTTTATCCCTCCTTGCAGCTACATGCAATGCCTGGTAGCCTTTAAAGTCATGAGTATCAGGTGATGCCCCATGGTTTAGAAGCAGCTCAATGATATCCGGGTGTCCGCTTAAAGCAGCCCACCACACCGGGTTTCTTTTTCTTGAGTCTTGTTCGTCTATGCTCTTCTGGCCCAGACGATCGATGAGGGCCGGGATGCACGCTTTGAGACCGCACAATGCGGCGACATGGAGATCTGACATGGAGACAATTTCGTCTTCAATCCTCAGTCTTTCAGAGGAATCCAAGTATATTTTCAGCCAATTGTTTCGTGTCTCCTTATTGCCCATGAACAATTCAATTTGTTGATACAACAAGTCATTAGGCAAACAAGCCCACCCAGATTTTGCAGCGTGTACGTGCCAATTCTTTATAGCATACGCTGCGAATGGAAAGTCCACGTTGCGGCTGCGTCCGCTATTAAGTGTTTCTGACGGAGTAAGAGTTTCATTTTGAAGGCAGCCTGCGCAGAGATATCGGAGGCAAGCGAGAGCAAGATCGTAGTGGGTTGGTGAGGAGTCCAATATGGGATAAACAGGGGTGCGGCCTGTTCTTGATGTCCCGACCAAAAACTCGGTAAGGGAATGGTGCACAACACTCACAGCCTCGTCTGGTAAGATTTCGAGCAGAGGGCCACAGGCAGCACGAACCAGATCCTTGTTCTCTTTCAGACTATCTGAGAATCTGCTTCCCGCGACTGTCTTGAGCATATCGGCAAGCTCTAGTAGCCGAAGAGGACGAGTCGCGTGAGTCACCCATTGCAGGATCATCACCTGCGTGTTCTCTGAAATTCCCGATCTCCGAGCATGTTCTCGTAGAATGCCGATGTACATAGCGTCCAAATCAAGTGGAAGCTTGCAAATAGTCTCATGAATGTCGGCTTCTGGCTCCAAAAATGATTTCATGGCCAATTTAGCGTAGAGGAACAGACCGTTGGCTCGGCCAGGTACCGCTTCTTTGACAAGCTGTTGATCGCGCTCAGAAAGAGAAGTGCCGGATAGACAATATCGCACATAAGTAGAAATATCGACATCCACAGCCTTCTCGTCCATTCGGAGGTCAAAAAACCTCATGCCTCTCATCGCGGCCTCGACATTGGCAGTAGGTCGGCTTGTCAATAAAACCTTCACAGACGAAGGAGTCCAATGACCAAGTTCAGCCAGTTGTTTGATGAATTCACTATTGCCGTCGTCCATTTCATCCAAAGCATCTGCCACACAATAAACTTTGGGCACAGATGCCAGAGCTGTTCTTAGGTGTCTCCATAGCTCGTCGATTGATATGCTATCCAGCTCCCGGCACTCGTCGAGATAGACCTTCAAGATTGCCTGCAACTCAGGACAGTAGATGAGGATCTGGTCTAGCCAGTCTCTGAGAAGGTTGATGGGTCGATGATTGTCATCAACAATCTGTCGAAAGAAGAAGTAAAGAACTGGTATTTCTTCTTGAGAGAGTTTGTGAATCATGCTGGCTGCAACGACAGACTTTCCGGAGCCTGGAACACCTTTGATCCACAAGAGACCATCTCCTTGGCTCTCATGCCATTTGAGGTAGTTGTCTGATCTGTGAATCCATTCCCCAGTACCTTCAAGATGGAATGTCAAATGCTTGCGATATTCACTGCTTTTAATATTGTATTCTGTAGGTCGCAGCCACTCATGGATACGGGCAATAGTAGCTTCAGGTTGAGGCAGGATATTGCCCGAATTATAATTGCTGGTGTCGTCTTTACCAATGACCACAATGTCACTGCCTTCAGGCGATGGCGACCGCTCGTCAGACATGTTGCTTGACGGAGTGAAAAGTATGAGTGAAAATGATCAAATTCGTTAGGTTGCAGAAATGGCAGACAACGCAAACTCCAAATTAATACAACATGATGGAAATATTGATCGTCGCAGGTTGTAAGAGGTAAGGAGGAATATTAGGCTGCAGTCAGCAATAGACTTTCAGGACTCGTTCACTCGATGATCCGCAGGAAGGGACTCCGTAGTCTGTAGGACTTGCCGACTAACTTTAGGTAGGTACTGTACTATCTTCCTGGTCAAACTCCACATAAGCAACAATCTCACAATGAAATTTCGTCAGTCAGATATCCGTATGATGAAGAGAGGCAAATTGAATTGAGAAAATTTTTTTATTCTATCAGAGGTGAACTGCCGATTCTGTTATACAATGCCCAGAAGGAAACGACTTAAAGGCTTCAATTCTATCCCCAACGCCACGCTAAAAGTTCACAGCCACAACCCTCCCGATCCTTTATTACAACACATATCCATTGATATGCTCATTTCGTTCGATTAAAATCTCTGTCGAATGCCATAGTCTTATCCATTCCTTCCCAGACACCGTGACCAGTTCTTTGGCCTGTGACGTAGAATCGTTCTGTGCGGTCTTGGGTGGTGGCCCACTGGTTAAGCATGGTGCTGGTGGAAGCGGCCTGGCCTCCCGTGTAAGTCGAGCCACCAGAGGTGTTGGTGTAAACATAGTTGTAGGATCTGAGAAATGACTGTCAGTGGATCAGTTTTGACATGTTAGTTGTCAATACTTACTGGTTGGCAGTTGGAGACGACATGTTGGTTTGTTCTGTTAGTTCAGAAGTATACTGATTAGTTGGTTGTATGGTTGCTCTAAGCTCAAGTTGCAGTGATAGGTTCAAAGGTAAGAAGACAGTCAATGTATTGATGATGATATCAAAATCTCAGCTTCAGGAAGGAAAAACTCCTTCTATTTAAATAAAGTCAAGTCGCCCTTCATTCGCAAACACGCAGAAAAGAACTTTGAGCAGCCTCAAACTGGAAAAACCACCACCATCAACATCTCAACTCCAGCATCCGCGATCCCAAAAAACGGCCCCCATCCAAACCGACAAGCCACGGTCGCGCAGAAGCGTAGAGGCAACAAAGCCAACCGCCAGACCATCAACACCACCGTGAAAGCCTCAATTGGACGGTGGCGAAAAAAGCAAACTGAAACGGGACTGCGCCGCGGACAGTTCAGAAAAGTTGAACAACTCAATGTTTGGCGGAAATGGGACCCATATCAGACACTCGCAATTGCGCAGAACTCAAATCACTGGAAACCCCTGGTGACATCAGCCACAGAGGTAGCCAAGGTAAGGTAGTGGCTCAGCCGGCCGGCCCCCAAAGATAACGTATTGAGAGAAGTACTTCGGTGAGCATTTTGGCACTCATTTGCGGCAAGTTTCAGATAGTGTGTTATAGTGTGTTACATTGTCTTTGCGGATGATTAAAGTCCCCCCGTTGAGAGCTCTTCAGCATATTTTCACTGATGGTCATTCAGTGGGAAGAACAGTGTAGCTGCGCCACACCTTCAATTCAGGATAGTTATCAGTCCAAGGTCAGGCTGTCCAATTAATTAAGTTGGCTTACAGTTCCCTGTCTTCTTATCTTATTGGAGGCCTTCCCAAACATTTTGCTGCACGTTTCAGGGCGGATTCGGTTCAAAACATACAGTCTATGAGGGAGGAATTATCACGATGTTGACAAGTTCATAGCGGCCGCCATAAAGCTACATGCATCCTTGGTAGTCAAAGCCTGGATGGATATTATCTCCTATCGGTCAACTGCCACCCTCTCAGACATTTGCCAACTTGCAATTTTAACAAAAGATCATTTTTGAATAGAGAAGAACCACACAAGGATTTTAACTGGGCTAACTAGACATGCTTATTTAGTGGTAACCTTAGAAGAGGTTATTAACCCTAAATTAAATCCGGCATGGTATAACTCGATCAGCATTCACGAAAATGTGTTTGCAAGTCATCCTCAGATGTAAATAAAGCCTCACATCCCCTGAGCAAACAAGGTACAAACGTCAAGTCGGGGTGCTTCTTATTTCTGTGTTGTAGCTAACTAATCGCTGCTCTGCTGGATTATCTTTTCCCCGGGACCGCCAGCAGCCGCACCGCTCCAAGCTACCCTGCTGGCGTCAGCGGGTCCCTGATCTGAGTCAAGGAGGGGTAATAAGGAAACATGCCCCGAAGATCGGAGGGGCAGAATTCTCTTCCTCTGACACATCTTCAACTATTATCTCGCCCGTATATTAGTTGTGCTTGTTCTTTCTTCATAAAAACGACTCTTTCCAGAACATCAGCTCGGACTATGGTCCAGGAATGCCCTTGCTCCTAGGCTACCACCCTCTCTGCATAAATCTTGCTATATCGGTGCCGCCATGGGGCTTCCCGATCCCACCAACGAGCTCGACTGGAGCTACATCGGTGCCATTCACGAGATATTCCACAAGAATGCTTTGAAGAATCCTGACGCGCCGTGCGTCACAGAAACGGCCTCCTCCACTACGCCCGAGAGGAGCTTCAATTACAAGCAGATCTATGAGGCGTCCAATGTCTTGGCTAACCAGCTCCATGAAGCTGGCATTGCTCATGGCGATGTCGTTATGATATTTGCCTATCGTTCCGTCGAACTCGTCATCGCCTTCCTGGGAACTCTTGCTGCCGGTGCCACAATTACTGTCCTAGACCCGGCATACCCCCCGGCGAGACAGCAGATCTACCTGGAAGTCTCACAACCCAAGGCCCTGATCACGATTGGCAAGGCCAGAGACGAGAATGGTACTTTCGCGCCGCGTGTCCAGAATTATATCGACGAGGAGCTATCCCTTAAGATGCAAATACCGGAGTTGCGTATGAGCGATGATGGACACCTTACCGGTGGCCAGGTTGACGGGAAGGAAGTCTTTATAGACGCTGAAGGCAAAGCATCAGCGCCTCCTGATGTTCTTGTGGGCCCGGACTCAATCAGTATTCTGAGCTTTACCAGTGGTACAACATCCACACCCAAGTACGAGATCCAGCAACCCTTAAAGTTTCGAATATTGCTAACTATTTCCAGGGGCGTCTTGGGCAGACATTACAGCTTAGCCAAGTACTTCCCGTGGATGGCCAAAACCTTCAACTGGACCTCAGACACAAAGTTCGCTTGTCTAAGGTAAAGCTTATCAATGATGATGCCCGTCACAGCTCTGCTAACCAACGACAGTGGCATAAGCCATGATCCTATTCAGCGAGACATCTTCAGTCCGATTTTCATGGGCGGAGAGCTAATTATCCCTGCTCGCGAGAATATCGCCCACGAAAGATTAGCTGAGTGGTTCCGCGATCACAAACCTAACGCGGTCCATTTGACTCCTGCGATGGGCCAAATCTTGTGCGGCGGCGCCAAGGTAGAGTTCCCTTCATTGAAGTGGGTTCTCTACGTTGGTGATATTCTGACCAAGAAAGATTGTGCTGCGCTCCGCAAGCTGGCGCCTAACGCTGAGATTTGCGCTGCATATGGTACCACTGAGACGAGCCGCAGCGTATCATACTACCACATCAAGAGCCACGCCGAAGATCCGAATGCATTTGATAAGTTTGGCGATATTGTTCCTGCTGGAAAGGGCATCGAGAACGTCCAGCTCCTCGTTGTCAACCGGGAGGATCCAACCAAGCTTTGTGGCATCGGCGAGGTCGGTGAGATTATGTTGAGATCAGCAGGCTTAGCCGAGATAAGTCATTCCTTTCCTTTTCTGATAGAGTCATGCTAATAATTTACTTTACGGATATTTGAATGACCCAGAGAAAACCAAGGAAAAGTTCCTCGACAACTGGTTCGTTGACAACCAAAAGTGGGTTGAGGCGGATAACAAAGTTGCTGATCAAGCCAACGAGCCCTGGAGAAAGTATTACAAAGGCCCGCGAGACAGGATCTACAGAACTGGCGACTTGGGGTATTTTTTGGACGACTCTGGCGATTGCGCAATTACAGGAAGAGCTGATGATCAAGTCAAAGTTCGTGGCTTTCGCATTGAGCTTAATGAGATCGACACCAACTTGAAAGGACACCGTTTAGTCCGCGAGTGTAAGACGCTCCTTCGAAGAGATCGGAACGAAGAGCCAACACTGGTTAGCTACATTGTGCCTGAACACCAAGAGTGGATCAAGTGGCTAGCAGATCACAGCTTGGAAGATACTGAGCAGCAAGGTACCGAGATCGGAGCTGTCATTGTGTATTCCAAGCGCTACCGCCCAATGCAAACGGAGATTCGGGACCATCTTAAGTCTAGATTGCCAGTTCAAGCTGTCCCGTCATACTTCATCTTCCTACAGAAGATGCCTTTGAACCCTAACGGCAAGATTGACAGTCCAAACCTGCCATTCCCGGACGCGGCCCTGATCTCGGAGGAGGCTTCAGAGGAGGATTTGAAGAGATGGGAAACACTCAGCAACACCGAAAAGGAAGTAGCGGAGCAGTGGGCGACTCTCATCAATGGTTTGAATGCCAAGACCCTACAGCCTGAGTCTGATTTCTTCGAAAGTGGTGGGCACAGTCTGCTGGCCCAGCAGTGTTTCTCAATACCCGCAAACACCTGGGGGTAAACCTGCTTATTAACTCACTATACTCGAATTCATCCCTGAGGGCTCTTAGCGCACATATTGACCGCCAGCGTGAGGGCAAAGACAATTCGGACGCAACAGAGGACGATAAGGCTGCATATGCCCATTCACTCGATAAGCTGCTCGCTAGCCTCGATGCCAAGTATCAGACGGCGGATCCTGCGACACTTACACCGGCAACGAAGACGACTGTTTTTGTGACTGGCGCCACGGGCTTCCTAGGCTCTTATATCGTCAAGGACTTGCTTGAGCGTCAGAACATACACGTGATCGCCCATGTCCGTGGAACGAACAGTGACCAAGCCGCCCTCGAGCGGCTTCAGAGGTCACTTCGCGGATACGGCGTATGGCAGGACTCTTGGGCCACTAGGCTGACTGCAGTTACTGGTGACCTAACACAGCCGCGCCTTGGACTTGACAACGATACATGGGGGATGCTTAGTGACTCTGTCGATGTGGTTATCCACAACGGCGCCCTCGTCCACTGGGTAAAGCAGTATAAGCATCTTGAGCGAAGCAACGTCCTCTCAACAGTTGATGCCATGCGACTTTGTAACCAGGGCAAGCCTAAGATTTTCACATTCATTAGCTCGACAAGCGTTCTAGACACCGATCACTACATCAACCTATCACACGAGCAGACCAGCACTGGAAAAGGCGCTGTCATGGAAGCAGATGACATGATGGGCAGTCGCACCGGTCTCGGCACTGGATACGGCCAGTCCAAATGGGTAAGTAACCTCCATAACCTTTCTGCTTGAGTAGCATTCATTCTCATACACCACAGGTATCTGAGCAACTCGTCCGCGAGGCTGGCAGACGAGGTCTCCTCGGATCTGTTGTCCGACCTGGTTATATCCTTGGAGACGCTACTACAGGTGTCTGCAATAATGATGACTTTCTTATCCGCATGCTCAAGGGCTGTATCCAGCTGTCTAGCCGCCCGTATATCATCAACACGATCAACGCCGTACCTGTAGGCCATGTCTCTACTGTCGCCGTTGCAGCTAGCTTAAACCCTCTCCTGGCCGAAACTGAAAACAGCAACAGCAACAGCAACGATGTCGGTGTCCACGTTGTTCACGTCACTGCCCATCCTCGTCTGCGCATGAACGAGTATCTCTCTATCCTGAGCTACTATGGCTATGATGTTAATGAAGTAGATTACGACGACTGGAAGGCCCAGCTTGAGACCTTTGTTTCAGCAGGTCCTATTCAGAAAGATGAGGAACAAAGCGCTTTAATGCCTCTTTTCCACATGGCAATAACTGATCTGCCTACAACCACTCGCGCACCAGAACTTAATGACCGCAATGCTGTTGCTATCCTTAAGGCTGATGCAAACCGGTGGACAGGTATTGATAAGAGTACAGGAGAGGGCATTGATAGGGAATGTGTTGGTCGCTTCTTAAGATACCTTGCTGAAACAGGTTTCCTGCCATGGCCAAGCAGACAGGGCAGGGAGTTACCGGCTATTAAGGATAGTATTATTGAGGCACAAAAGTTTAGTGTTGGAGGACGTGGAGGTGTAGTATAAGGAGAGGCAATAAGGATAAAAGTTAAAAGTTTAAAAAGTAAAAAAGGTATTTTCTTTATTACTTCTGTCTTGACAAAAAAAGCCGAAAATTTTATTTAATACTAAGTCTCCAGTGTATTGCCTCACGTCGGGGTAAACTATGCCCGCTACTTGAGCCAATTTTAGACAATACAAAAATATAACAGATTGATAAGACTTCAGAATCATTCTCGAAGCTGTTATGGAGCCAATGCAGAGCCTCGTCGTGCCCCCGCTGAAGCCTTAAACCTTGATCTCCATCAACATTCCAGTGCATCGGCAATCGAAAGTTTACATTCCAAGGGTCCGCAGCCCTATTTGTAAGTGCCGGGACTTATCAGAGATATATACTTGGTATGCACCTAGATAGACTTGTGAATTGCTGACTATTCGCCTGTAGCATAGAGTATAATTTGTCTTTCACAGGCCGCTAATCATCCACGTACAAGACTTGTATGTGAGATCATAAGCTAAGGGCGAACTGTTCATCTGGCATTGCGGTGATTGGCCTCAGAAGTCGGAGGTATAGGGTTAACGGCCACTTGACAGCCAGTCATAGCATATGTGCGAGTAGCGCAGCCTGTGCTTAGGGCGAGTTAGGGAATCGTACCTATAGTCAAGCCAGGAGGAACGCATGTAAGATTTTGAGAGCAGCTTGCTATGGAAAGGACTGCGGTCGAGATCCCAGGTTAGCACTATCCTTTGATCTCAGCGTTGTGGTTAGATAATCTTTCTGTTGCCTCATCAGAGTGTGGAAAGTCTATCACAAAAGGTAGATTAGGGCATAACATCAGTATCAGTCACGAGGGACAACAGAACCAGGCTCAAAAGTATAGCAATCATTGACAAGGCGACGGAAATCAGTAACGAGGACGCCTCAAAACAACAACAACAACACTGCTGGGCCTGGCAGCTTCTTTAACCCAAAGTTCACCACCTACCACCTCCAGCACAACCTGACAGCACCACACCATCATCACACTCGCATTGAACAAAACAGCAAAACTCAGCAGCCTCATTTCCGCAAATCGCAAGAACAGCTTCGCAAGCGCAACGCAAAAGCCTAGAATAGACGTGAGCTTGGCCAAGATAAGCTATTCGCAAAACTATCAATTCCAAGTTTCGATAGCTCGACGCTTCGACCATAGAATCCCTGCGTTCAGCTTGGCCTCGACCTCTAGAGGTCAACAGGGCTCCCCTCCCCTATCTGGGGCAGATCATCGGGACGAGCAGAGCTTCTCGGCTCCAGTTGTGGCAAAAATGTCCAAGGCACTGGAGCGTGCGAAAGCGAGAGTGAAGATGAAAAATGACATTTAGACTAGATGACATTGCTTTTTGGCTATACGACGGGGCCTGAGCACGGGTTGCCAAGGCATAATGGGGTGATATGAAAACTCAGAGTCTCCATGCATCACTCATCGCTATGGAGATAGTATGCGCTGAACTGTAATGGCCAAGACGTGTTAACGAATGCCTGTATGCTTCTGCATCAGTAGCATGCTCCCATGACGAAAGGATTCCCCTTTTCAATGCTGCAAGCCAACACAACAGCAACGGCCAACGAAGAGCTCACCAAGAAGGGAACAAGCAGACTCACGCGCGGTTTGAGAGTGACAGGCCTGCATGGAACTATCACCGTTGGCGTGGTGCGCTAACACAAATCGTCTCCGGTGACAAGGGCAGCATTGGTAAAGCAGAACGAGAAAGTGGACTGCGCTTTATATGGGGAAAAAAAAGAGCGATAAGAAATAAGTACGATTTGAGGCTATTTCGCACTGGAATGCGGCTTCAACCGATAGAACGTGTCGTTTTGTATGGTCTTGTCTCACAGCGGGAGATGACTCTCCACTCCCGCAGCCGCTGAACATTCTGAGGCTTAAAGTCGTTGACTCAACTTCAGTTGAGGAGAGCGACAAGACGAGGATATTAATTGGTCCCTGGGGCTATCGCGTGGTAATGAGCAAGGATTCCTCAGATCGTGTTGAACCCTTACGATTTTTGTGCGACAAAATGTCACCTCGTAGGTCATGTCCCTTGCATTATCGCGATTTATCCAAATATTACCGGCAAATGTATTATTTTATGAACAGGGAAGCACAACTCAGGGGCAGGGAGTAGGGATCCTCGATGGTCCAATGAGATGAACTAGACTGTTGGAGAATTTGCAAATCAACCTCGGCGAATGGATCCGAAGCACTGACTGTTTATTCATGCCAAAAGTTTCAATCGAATGACCGGACGATGTCGAAACTTGACATTTCACAAAGGGTCCTATCAATCATGGATCATGATTATAGTCAAAGAGGCTTCCCCAGTATTCAATGCCACCGTAAGTAAGACGATTATAACTACCAGTAGCACGACAGCCACCGTCAGGAACGCTTTCGCATCTACTCCTCCTTTTTACCCCTAAAAAAAGAAAATATTCACTTATGCAGATGCATAAAACACACCCTCTCGCATGCGCACGATTGCTTACGATAGCTTAGCACCAAGTGGGCGAGTCACGGACGCCAATTGGACTCTAGAAGACGCCACAGCGCGAATGATGCAAATTGCACCCTCTTGTAGCGCTTGCATTCTTTCAAAGTGCCCCCAAGCCACCAAACAACCGGATCTTTCGATGCCCGTTTTTTTCGTGGCAATTGGGTTCATCCTTCTTTAATCTCCCCCTTGGGTTAATGCAAGCCTTGACAAACCGTCTATGACGCTTGGTTGTGTTTCTGTGTGTTTCCTTTGTCGTTGTCATCCACACTCTGGAGATTGCGGACGCTAAAATCTGCATGCTGTCAGGTACCCGAACTTTCAGTGTTGATCGTGCGATGGTCATTGGTAGGGATCAACGGGCACACAAAATGGACGTTTTTGGATCCAGTGTGGTACCAAAACAGAATGTGAAGGCTGTGAAATGCTATAAACGGCATTTGATGAAGATGAAAGAACCAAAAGAGGACGGAAGAATGGTCAACGGTCATCAATATTACCGTTCTTGTTCCAAAGATACTCCTAATCAAGAGTGAAGAAAGGAAACAATACAAGACAAAACGTCAGCTCTGTAAGCTGGTGGAGTGTAAGCAAGTCATCATGAGGGGCTTCTTTGAAGCAGACCAAGGAAACAATTCCCACTAAACCGGCTTCTTCGGGTCCTTGGGGACCATGATCCTACCAGTCTCAAACAACCATCACGATCGATGAGATTCCAGCACAGATCTCGGTGATCATCATGACGATCAGTGAAAATTCGAGATGCCAAAACTTGGAATCTGTGGTTCTTCAGTCATTATCGTTCCGTAGGGTAACGTATTTCTGTCACTGCCTCTCACTAACAAAGCCGATATGGGTTGCTTAATTTCCTATTTTCCATATTGCTCCGGAGAGGACGATAGAGTGAACACTAAAAATAACAACCCTTCTTTGATGCTAAATCCAATGGCCGACAAAGGCTAGCAGAGGAACAATACAAAATGCCGATGACTAACAACATGCGATTACAGTTGCATGGAGGTTATACAGGAAATGAAGGATACTACCCCTATCGGTAACAGCAACTAGGAATCAATGCACAGGTTCAGCTGCTGGGATACTCCAGAAGGTTATTCGTATCAATCAAGATTATCGTAAACTATTTGGTCCAGCCTTGAGCTGAAGTAACAAGATGTAATAGCGCCTGACCACCGAAGAAACCGGACTCTTTGGTGCGACATCCGACAACAAACTATTGCTCAGCGACTCATCTCTACTAGCTATTACAGCTTTAGGCCTTGCAAGGTTGAATGTTTGTAAACGTCTCCCCGGCTCAAATGGACGAAAGTCCATGTGTGCTAATCCCAGTATCGTATCGCTCCACCGCAGCTCTCGGCGACTGCCTCTTAGCGACTCCGCTAACGACACCCAAAAAGGTTAGTTTAGCCACGATTTAGTCAGGGGTCAGGGGACCACCCCTGTGGAGACCCGACTCAGCGCACCATTACCCAAGTGGCTAACGACTTTCATCGTTCTTCGACCCGCACGCACTTTGTTCGACTGTTGCTTTTCCAACAGGCAAATCCACGGCCAAGGCCGGGCTGACGACACAAGAGCCCGTTATTTACAGCACTGAGCAGGGTCCTTGTTCTGGATTAGATCCATCTGCTCATCTCTGACATGGGTGTGAAGCCCTGCTCAATAGCGCCCCAAACTAACGCGAAGCTCAGGCACACTATCAAATCTGAGTATGGGTCACCCACCCACGCCCAACGGCCCACGCCCGCGAGAGGATGAGAAGAGAGCGAGAGAGATGGGGGAGAGGCAGGGTAGGGGATGAATGAATGAACGGACCAGGCGCTGTCGGTCGTTTCTTGCATATAAACACCATCCTCCGACCTACATGGGCATTCTTTTCCTTCCCACTTCTCTTCTTGTCACTCTCTCTTATTACAGTCTTCGCGGAACACAAGTAACTCTTCAGAGTTCTACCGCAGTCCATTCGTTCATTACTGAATCTGTACATTCTTTCCAACATAATGAAGAGCGTCGTCTTTATGGCCATGGCCTTTGGCCTGGCTTCTGCCAACATCTCCCCCCGCTACGAGCTTCCTCCTTCCACGGAGACATGCGAGTGTGATACCGAGGACCTTTGCTACCAGGCTGTCCACGCTCTCGGTGCCACTTTCTGCGACCACATCGAGAACTGCCAGCTCCCTTCAGCTTGTGCTGACCGTCAAACTCTCCAGGAGGCTTGCACCTGCGTTCTCCCCACTACCACCACTGCTGCTATCGTCTCTACCACCGAGACTGCTAGCACCGAGGCTGGTACTGCCACTACCGAGACTGCCACCACTGAGGCTGAGACTGCCACTACCGGTACCACTGAGGTTGACACTGCTACAACCGAGACCGCCACTACCAAGGCTGGCACTGCTACCACTGAGACTGAGACCGAGACTGCTTCTCAGTCTACTGAGACTGCCACCGGTGTCACCACCGAGGCTGCCTCCACCACCACTGCCCCTGCTGAGACCAACACTACCACTGAGGAGGAGGACTGCGACTCTACCACTGAGGAGCTCTCCACGGGCACTGAGACTGCCACTGCTCCTACCGGTACTGAGACCGCCCCTGTCAACACCGATACCAAGACTGAGACTGCTCCTACTGGCACTGAGACCGCCCCTGTCAACACTGACACCAAGACCGAGACCGCCCCTACTGGCACTGAGACTAAGACTGAGACCGCTCCCACCGGTACTGAGACTGCTCCCGTCAACACTGACACCAAGACTGAGACCGCTCCCACCGGTACTGAGACTGCTCCCGTCAACACTGACACCAAGACCGAGACTGCTCCTACTGGTACCGAGACTGCTCCCGTCAACACCGATACCAAGACTGAGACTGCTCCTACTGGCACTGAGACCGCCCCTGTCAACACTGACACCAAGACCGAGACTGCTCCTACTGGTACCGAGACTGCTCCCGTCAACACTGATACCAAGACTGAGACTGCTCCCGTTAACACCAAGACCAAGACTGAGACCGCTCCTACTGGTACTGAGACTGAGACTGCTCCTGTCAACACCAAGACCAAGACTGAGGGTGTTTCCACTACTGAGGGATCCCACGGTACCCAGACCACTGAGGCTACCGTCCCTTACACCACCAAGACTGTCTACACCACTGCTGTCCACACCTACTCCAAGTGCCCTGACTACGTCAAGGACTGCCCTTACGGAACTCACGGTCCTTACACCGTCACTGAGACTGTTGCTGTTTCCACCACTGTCTGCCCTGTGACTGAGGAGCACCCCAAGCCTACTGGTTACACCACCAAGACTGTCTACTCGACTGAGGTCTACACCATCTCCAAGTGCCCTCCTTCCGTCAAGGACTGCCCTTACGGATCCGTCACCACCAAGAGCTACCCCGTCTCTACCACCGTCTGCCCCATCACCGAGGAGCACTCTAAGCCTACCGGCTACGCTCCTCCTGAGTACACCACCAAGACTGTCTACTCCACCAAGGTCTACACTGTCACCAAGTGCGGCCCTGAGGTCAAGGACTGCCCTTACGGTTCCGTCACCACTGAGACTGTCCCTGTCTCTACCACCGTCTGCCCTGTCACTGAGGAGCACCCCGCCAAGCCCACTGGCTATGCTCCTCCTGCCCACAGCACTCTCTACACCACCAAGACCGCCTACCTCACCAAGGTCTACACCGTTACCAAGTGCGGTCCTGAGGTCCCCAACTGCCCTTACGGCTCTGTCACCACCGAGACCGTCCAGCAGACCACTGTCTACGCCACTGGTACCAAGGAGATTCCTTCTTACCCCACCGTTGTCGTCCCCAAGCCTGAGCAGCCTGAGCAGCCTGAGCACCCCGCCCAGCCTGAGTACCCTGCTCCTAAGCCCGAGCACCCCGAGACTCCTGCCCAGCCTGAGCACCCCGCTAAGCCTGAGCAGCCCGAGACTCCCTCCAAGCCTGAGCACCCTGCTTACCCTGCTCCTCCTGCTAAGACTGAGACCTACAAGGCTCCTGAGCCCAGCCAGCCTTCTGCCACTCTCCCCTACCACGCCCCCACTGGCACTGCCCCCGCTGTCGAGGTCACTGCCGGTGCTTCTCGCTTCGGTGTCGAG
>NC_030986.1:892733-937471 GCF_000149955.1 Fusarium oxysporum f. sp. lycopersici 4287
GCATCATGGAACATAAAACTTTCCCTTTGCTGTTTATTTATTACAAACATAATAAGCTTCACTATGTACATAGTATGATTTAGACGATCTTGGCTCGGCCAAGTAGTGGTAGAAAGAATGGTTACGATTTTTGGATAATATTGTGTAATTTTGTTGAAGATACCACATCATCAATTATAGACATATCTTAATAAGTCTTCGGTCCTTGTGATTATGAAAATGCCTTTTTACTTGAACTCGAACAAATGACTGACTGCTTCAAGTCCAAGTCCAAGTCCTTCCCTCGAAGATCAACAGCCCAGCCGTTTATCACATGAGACCACTTGATCCTTTGTCGTCACTAGTGTCTCCATGTGATACCAGTTTTGTAAACTCTATGTCCTTCGATTCATCACGTGGAACAGCGCTAGAACAAAGAGGAGGGGGTGAGCAAAACAAATTAGGGGACCGTTTCAACCGGATCGTTGGGAACAGAAACAGGGCGGGATTTTTCCCGAAAGTCAAAAAGCCTTGTGGCCGTTGAGGAGAAAAAGGGGAGACATGTCTCTGCTCTGGAATGCGGAAGCAGATAGTGGCGTGTGGAGGGGTTCTAGAAGATAGGCGTGTTTTGAATGGAAATGTGGCTTTTAGTTGCGGTGTGAGAGAATATCGGTGAGGATGGTAAAGAGTGAAAATTACAAAGGGTGAATGATACTGAGTTCAGACACAGAGCCAGACTGCCAGAGGATTGTTTTGGACTGTTGTCAAGTTCTTTGAAGGGCATAGAATTTACAGGGGTGTGTGATAGAAACATTCGGAGGTTGAAGAATAGCCGTGATTGGCTCTTCAGAATGAGACAAAGGGAAGCAAACGACTCCTTGAGCGAGATCCATGAGTCGTCTGAGAATGTCTCATCGCTCAATCCTCCCTTTGTCCCGTTACACCCGCAAGATTTCGAACGATGACATAGTGTCTACGTACCAGTCACAAGGTGGGTGTGGTGTCGTCGATGGCTTCAAGTTTCAACAGTCAGCCATGAAAGAAACGGTGTCGTGGCTAGAAACAACCAACCGATTTTACCGCTAAAGTTGATAAATGGCAGCTGTATTTATGGCGGGGTAGATAGGTCTCTTTTTCGAGGTCGGATGACTCATAGAGATGTCGAGCGCGGCTGTTTCAACTAATGAGGCGGCGAATGCAAGGGCTGATGACATACATGACGCGCTTGGAGGGAGACGTTTCAGAGAAGGGATGCCAAGGCGAACCGTTTTTTTATAATTGAATACTTCCTAGTAGTTCGGTGAGCTCTGTTAAACAGAAGTTATTCGATAATCAGATATGAAGCACTCGATCGGTTGCAATGTCTAATGGCCGTTCAATTAATCCGACCCTAGCTGGGCAGTTGGTTCTTCAGTCTCGGCACTTCCATCATCGTCAGTATCAATTTAAGAATTCCTCTTGTCTTCAACCATATTGACATCATTCTTCTCCGCTATTGAGAAAAGAAGAAGCAGCAACATAACGAATTGCTGCATAGAAGTTGGTGGTGATGCCGAAAAGCCTCGTTGGTGTGGCGCAAGGCTTTTTGTGCCTGGAGCCACAGTAAGCACAGCCGTGATCTGCGCCTCTGCATGTGTTCCACTGATGCCAGGGCAGCAACCAAGGTTCCCTCTGAATTGACAGGCTCGGCTCTGGTTCTGTGATGGAGAATTGAATATTTCATCATTTAATTGATCAAACGATTAAGAATTTTGACGTAACTATATTCAAGTTGAGGCTACTGAAATGGCCCATGTTGGCAGTAATTGGTGGGAACTGTAACAGCCCTGTAACACTATCGAACAGCCTGTATTATAGCTGTCTACGGGAATGGCCTCAGCGTCATTAGTTGCAGATTAGATTATCTCCCTCGTCTATCTCCCGATCACGGACGTCAATGCATCGGGAACACGGCACTCAGACCTCCTACGGACTTATGCTCCTCTAGCTATCCATTTACAGCATATTCTGTCTCACCCAAACATTCATTTGTAGCACTCGCAACCTCTTTCCGAACAGGCCTCCTGCGAGCCATGAGGCGCAGCACCTCTTCCATTCCACACTCTGCTGCAGGTTATTTGTGGCCCGCGGCCTGTTCTGGCGGCCATCTTTTTCCTTCACCACTGCCCTCTGGTGACCTACGTCTTGGGCCTAAGAGGGAGCTGACTTATAAGCTTGCAATTCCCGTATCAACCATCAGCATCATGACAGCCTCGTCAACTATAGCTAAAAGCAGCATCGGAATTCCTCTGATTGCCCCTTTTCCATTTATTGTTGATTGTGATCAAAGCTCAGCGCAATGAACAATAACGTTGCTTCGCCGTTTAACCTTCAAGTTCCGATATCGTCTGCTTCGCCTAGCGGATCGAATAACACAACTACTGGAAGACCGCCATTATGGACGCCTTCATCGCGACGAAAAGTCTCACGACTTTATCTTTATACTACGCTTCCTTTGGAGAAGATTATGGCAGTGGTTCATGCTAAATCTCCCGATACCCCTGCGCCTGGGTACGTGCTTTTCGATATTGTGTTGCGGATATATCCTAATAATTGTATAGTAAAGATTCCGCCCACAAGACACTCAATGCGATGCTCAACAAACAGCCACGATGGCTTCATCCCAAAACAGAAGACGATATGGTGCGGCGACTAGAAGAGCTGGCTCTTTCTCCTACACGCACAAGCTCAACCCATAATTCCGTCGCATCTCCAACTCAAGGTTCTGGACCTATTCCAGCTCTGAACGCTATCCCAACGCCGCATCTTGTTAGAGATCCCGGTACTAGAGTTTCGCTCGAGGTTCCGCCTTTTAACCAATATCCGCAGCAATTTATCCCAAATAATGGAACCGCTGCCCAAAGACAGATCCAACAAAACCAGGAGGACAACAGTACTTTTCGAAACTTCTTACAGCGACCTACATTCATGACTACATCGACGGACTGCACTACTGGAAGTTTACGACAAATACTCAATGACTATTCACATCCGTACGTCAAGACAGTAAAGCGCCTCATAAAACGATATACAGCGCCTCTCAACCGTCGAGGAACCAGTCTATCTCCCATCTCGGATGAAGAGCCAAGTGTGGCATCATGGCTCAACGATCGTGACGCACCAGTTCACTTGCCCATGGGACCTTACTACCTTCCCGGAAACTTCCTCTGCATCGACGAATTTGCCCAATATACATGTTTTCCGCAAGATGAGATTCATCAAAAATTGGCTTGTTTCTGCCGCCCTATCCACGAGATCGAAGAGCCAGCTTGGATCACAGCACATGGCCCTACTCAAACTGGAACCAATGCATTATCAGCTGCTGTCCATGGTAATTTATTCGAAGAGCGTGATCAATTTGGTCACACGGTGCTTCATCTCATGGCTGCGCGATTCTTGTCGGATTATCTTTTTCAGGCGATTATCTCGGATAAGGCCAACTATATCCTGAATGTGCAGAATACAGCGGGCCAAACACTCCTCCACGTCTTACACACAAACTGGTTTCAACCTCAAAACAAGGAGTTGCTGAAGCAGCTGTTGGATGCACTCGCTCACAAGGAATTCGACTTCAGTGCGCGCGACTACTATGGACGCTCATTCTCGCATATTCTCTTATTGCGGGACACACCACCTGGGCTACGAAATTATGCACTCGGGCTGTGCAGCGCAACCAGTTATCAGAAGAGAGACGCCTTCAACGTAACGCCTACTTTTTCAGCCATCCCCGGGCCTGGAATGGGTATCAGCAGAGCGAGCACACAGGCTATGGACGTCGACCCTCCAGCACCAATGTCTCGACAAGCTAGCATTGCTGATCCTTGGCACTTTGACGATATCCACCAGGAGACACAACTCCTCAAGTACATCAATGATGCGGAACTCAACCCCAGACTTGAAGACGACCAAGGCCGCAATGGACTCCACTGCCTCGCAGCCGCCACGCTGAGCGAAACGAGCATCACACAAAAGTACTACCTCGACGAGAACGGCGTGCCAATCGACCGAAGACGCAGAAGGGACAAGACCGTTAAGAACTCGGACTCGTGCACCGATAGATTACAATTCCGCCTTGTTCTTCTCCAAAACCTCCTCGATGCAGGCGTCGATCCAAATCACTACGACATCCACGGCAACACACCCCTAATGGCCTTCGTCGCTCAACTTCCTGAAGATGATGACTACAAAATCGGCCCCGATATCATTCGAGAACTAATAGATGCCGGCGCACAAGTCAACGCTCGAAACCGATCAGGCGAAACAGCACTGCACATCGCTGTTCGCTGCGGTCACAAACTCGCTGTTAAACAGCTTGTTGAGAGCGGCGCATGTGTCCATGTTCGCGATGCAGCAGGTAGAAGTGTGCTGGAAGTCACGGATGTCAAGATGAAGGGTTTAAGAGGTCACGATGATGCAGAGTATGCGCACCTTGAAGCGTGTAGGGCTTGGCTGAGTGGGATTTCGGGAGGAGCGGTGCAAGAGCCGACGGTATTGCAGGAGTGGGAGGTTGTCTCTGATGATGAGAGCTGAGGAGATTGATGGTTATATGTGTCTATATGGGGTTTGCACTTTTGGGACGGCGTTGGGATAGAGGCGGATACCCTGGTGTTACATGGCAAAAGAAGGAATAGACTTGCTTTCACCGTACATATAGGGACTTTAGATCTCCTCACACAATGCAAGAAAGAAGTAAAAACAACAATTCGCCGAATTCCATGTAAGATGCTGGTGACAGCGCGTTCTAGAGCAGTTACTCTGGCTATCATCTGAAGTAAGGGCATACGCCACGACTGGGCATCACGAACTACCCACGAAGAACTCTTTATCGTGTAAATTCAGTCGTTGAACAACTCCGATACAGTTGATGAACCCTTGTATGAATGTTATTCGCGGACTTTGCGACCTCAATAATTTCTCCAGATCCTTCAAGCTAGGAATGTATGCTCTAGTCTCAAAAGGGATCTATAAACGCATCGCTGCACCTTTGCCCTCATCCTACAGTACGATAATACCCTTGCTCTAAAGTCCGAAAGCGAAGGTTGTCTCAGTCTACCAGCAATATGATTGGCCCTCCTTACTCCTTCGGACTTCTTGGCGAAAAGCGTCAGCATCGGCCCCTCCCACGCCGATGGCTGACGCCAGCCGCGATGAACTGCAACACTGGCACTTCATTTATTGGTATGCACCATACAATATCAACGGCATCAATTTCGGACTTTAGAAATGACTTTCATTATAAATATCGTGGGATACTACCACTTGAATAGACTTATCATCATCAACACTTGCAATTCAGAACAAACACTCAAAAAGACACTACAAAACACAACTTGAGCTATCAACTCAATCACCATGTCTCCTCACTCTGCTTCAACCACCACCAACGACCTCGTCAACGAGTATGCCAACATCATCAAGGGCAAAACAATCCTCACGACCGGTGTCACACCCAACAGTCTCGGCGCAACCTTTATCCTAGAAACCGCCTCCAAATCCCCATCCCTTCTCATCCTCGCAGGCCGCAACGCCTCCAAACTCCAAGAGATGTCTGAAGCCATCACCAAGACGAACCCTTCCGTCAAGACCCGCTCTCTTGTGGTAGATCTTGGCTCTTTGGCTTCAGTGCGAAAAGCTGCTGAGGAGGTTAACAGCTGGAGTGATGTGCCTAGCATTGATGTCGTTGTTAACAATGCTGGAGTCATGGCTATTCCATATACCAAGAGTGTGGATGGCTATGAGATGCAGTTTGCTATTTGTCATCTTGGACATTTCCTTTTGACGAACTTGACTATGGATAAGATTCTTGCTTCGGAGTCACCTCGTGTTGTTAACATCTCGAGCAATGGCCACAGTCTTGGTCCTATTCGCTTCGCCGATCCTCACTTCAGTGTAAGTCATCTAGCCTTGCATTTTGTACCATACTAACTTGAAAAAGGATGGCGAGATTTACGACCAATGGAGTGCCTACGGTCAATCCAAGACTGCAAACATGCTCTTCTCTGTATCTTTGGCTCAAAAGCTAGGAAGCCGTGGCCTTGAATCTTACAGTGTTCACCCTGGCCTCATCCTGTCAACTGGTCTCGGCACACATCTAGACTTTGCCAATATGGACGCTGATCTGGGCACTTTCAGTACGTTAACTCACCGTCCTTCCACTACTTCAACTAAAAAATCCCCAGTCAAGTCTCATCGCGCACGAGGCAACTCTGAAGGGTGGGCAGCCATTCCCCCTGTTCCCGTCGAAGTTGGCGCTGCGACACATGCATTCGCTGCTTTCGACCCCAACATCAAAGGTGAGATATTATTTCCAAATGAGTATGAATAAATACTAATACCTAATAGCAAGCAACGGCGCTCATCTCTTGGAGGCGAGGGTTGCTGATCCTTTTGTTGATACTGTCAAGGCTTGGGCGCGAGATGCTGTTGAGGCTGAGAAGTTGTGGAGGCTGAGTGAGGAGCTTGTTGGGCAGAAGTTTGGATATTAATCGCTGTAGTGTGCTTTTCAGCTTGAAGGCAAAAAGGGAGGAGTTGGGTTCAAAATTATAGGTACCTTAGACTACAATTAGATGATCGTTATCGCCGCTTAATATGCATTGTTCGCTCCTTATCAACTACCTCATCCTCTTCTCTAGCTTGTGATCTACATGTTTCTTCTACCTTGAGATGCCTCTTGAAAGTGGAAGGCTGCAGATAAACTGCTTTAATTCAGAGAATCGCGCAAGTAAGATGTTTCTTTTTCGATCATTTTGCTTACTTCTTCACCCATAATGTCAAGGAGAGTGTCTTCTTCTCAGTGGTTATAATGGCTGTCGTGTCACAAAAAGCCGACCATGGATCTCATGTCGTACGTAGATTGAGATGTGACGTATGACTTCAAAAATGCTGTAATAATACCTTGCTCAAAATTTAAGCTGTTACTTCGATTCAAATAGTAAAACTTTGACATCATAAGCCTTAGCAAGTGAAATAACGAATTGTAGGCAATTAAATCGAATTGAGTTCTCACCTGACAGCTCGATATGACCCGTCAAGGTGCGGTGGCATGCGGTGGTTGGCGCATCTTCCGAAGCATTGAATCATCAAGGTAAATACGGTGAAACGCTTCACACAAGCCAAATTATGAGACATGAGATATCGCGGAATATGCCAAAGCGTAGCCAATGCTTTTTTGAAAATTCAAGCGATATGTAATAATGATATTTCACAAATTGCAGTCCCTCATCCGCTAAAACTAGCCCAGCCCAGGCAGAGCTGATAGTGCTGCGTTGTGGCGCTGAGCTGCCTGTTTAGCGGCTGAACTTTGCATACTACAGCAGCACCCAGCACCTTCTCCAACCTGACGGGGACTGGCAGACTGGCTGTGACTGCCTGCTTCCCCGCTGATCCCGATTACTCACTGGCCACTGATATGAGGCTTCCGCTACTTCTCCAACTTCACTCCATCATTTTTGTTTCTGCAACACCATCGATACTCTGTATCTTCACTTTCTCTTCACTTCATCCAGCTCCGCCGATCGCTTTTGTTGCGTCGTCTTCGCTCTTTTGGTCGTTCGTCTTTCAAATCTACACCCCTCCTTCATGATCGCGAGATAACGATAAGCTCATGGCCCACGGCTATCATGAGTGCTCTTGACCTTGATCGTGCCCACGATGGCGTCACCAACCAACACCCCCCGGAATCAAAGGATACAGACTCTTCTGCTGGGGCGCCCCTAAAATCAATAGAGACTCCTCTCAAGTTCCAAATACCTGAAGATTGCCGCACCTTCTCGCCTTTTCCTCGCCTGCCGCCAGAGATACGTGCCCAGATATGGCAAGCTACCCTGGAGACTCCCGGCATGCACTTTCTCAAAATCGACACCGACTGGCACCCGGCAACAGGGCTTGGAAAATGGTGGCTCAAAGAGCCGCTATTCCTCCACGCAAGTATTGAAGATCACGATGAGGAGGTTGATTCTATGGCGCTCGAGGTCAGGAGGGAAGCTCGCCCTACTGCAATGGTGTACGGTACACTGAAGCCTCTCTACCCCACTCCACAAGCCGACATCTCTTATTACACGAATCTCCATCAACAGCTCACCAAACTTTCCGTCACATGCAATGAAGCTGCCGCTGTAGCTAATTCCCTTACAAATCGGTCTACGAATTTCCGCCTTAACACTGGCCGAATCGTAAGTCTCAACTCTTCCTCGGATATCATCTATCTGGAATACGTCCCACCCGAAGTTTACGAAGACAGCATACGCTTCAACAAGGTTCTGAACTGCTCAGGGCTCGATCAAATTCGAAAGATCGCGGTCAGATATTGCCACAAATGGTATGAGCAACAATCGCCCAGGCGATGTCCAAACTGCGGCCTAATCCACAACACTCCTGATAGAGTCAGGTATCCGAAACACTTGTACAGGTTCTTAGCTCAATATCTCCCCAATCTGGAGCAGTTCTTCTTTGTCGATTACCTCATTCTACGCAAATCCGACCTCAATGCTACCACAGATCGCCACGGGTTTCAGAGTAACTTGAAAGGTAAGCGATAGATGACAAGGGCTTGAGACAATACCACTGACCTCATTCAAGCGAAAACCGGCACATGCAGGTTCGAGGGCGGGAACAGAAGCTACTTCGAAGCGGATACGCAAGATTGGACTATCAACTCCCGAGTTCTTCAAGTCAAATCCTGGCTACAAGAGAACTTCGTCAAATACGCCAAGTCGAGTAGCTTGAGCGCCCACAAGAACCCAGAGCAGGTCGAGTTTGGTGTTCTCGCTTGCGAATGGAATGTTGAACCACCATCAGAGCCAAAGAAGGCACTGGCGACACCGGTTAAGAAAGGAAGAAATAAGAGAGCCAATAGCGAGGAGCACGCCTTATCAAGGACGAACCGACGAGGATCGACGCCGACGGTATCAAGTCCTGTTACCGTTAACCTTCCACTCGAAGTGGCGGTCAACTTCCCGTTCGTTTTTGATGCATGTGGCAGCAACAACTTTGAATTCACCTTTTCTATGTCCCTATAATGACTTTGAATGGATTTTATTTGGCTTTTGCGAGGAGTTGAGGCTAAGGATGAGATTTGGGCTACGAGAGCCAGCACTTTGATGCTACAGGAGGACGGCGAAGCACATCAACACCAGAGTGCTCAGCCATGAATTATAGTTACAGAGATTAGATTAACTTAGAGTATAAATTTCCCCGATGAACCGTCACCTTGAATCCGAATTCTACGACTGCGTCTTGCTCCTACGCTACGAAGTTGTTTCTGTAATTCCTCGTATTGCCTGGATTGCAGGGCCAGCTGGAAAATGTTCAGTAAATCCCCATCATGGTGAACTCGTCCAGCATATCCTTTGTTATCCTATTAATCTCCATCAACTTGCTTGGTCGCGCCGTCCACCCATCCTCCACATCTCCAAGCTCAGTATTCAGCATATCCCGATACCGCTGATTGGTCAACAGACCTGTCCAAGCGCTTTGGCTTGACCACGCACTAGGGAGTCCCATGAGAAGATTCATTTGACTCATAATGTGGCGAAACATCTCGGAGAAGAGCACGAATTGGGTTGACGGCTCGATTAGAGGTATGTCGGCAAACGACATCGGAGCGGCATCGATGAGGTCCTGGTGTGGATCTGATATCGAGTTGAATATGATCCTGAGTACGACTTCAAGATGTTTGGTGAGTTGTACGTAGCAAGATATTATTAGAAACATCGTCGGCGAATCGAATACTGGGGGAAGCTCGGGTGTAGTGCTTCCGGATGTTGGTGTCGCTTCACCCGACGAAGAAGCTATCGACTCAGGAGATTCTGTGTTTGCCTCCAAGGACAGCATCATCCTGTTTGTATGTGGCTTGCGACCTTGGCAATACACAGTCCGTGTCCCGAGCTGGCGATGTAGCGTCTTCAGAACAACAAGGTACTCCTGCGCCGCCTTCAAGACCACCTGAATATTCTGATACCCATTCTGCCTCTCCCGATCCTCACACACAAACGTACTCAACCGAAAGTCATTTTCAAGCTGAGACACGAATTCCCAGCCCTGGTGGATATCGACATTAAGTTTCGATAACTTCTCGAATACCTGCATACTAGGCACTATGATCCGTTGCTCAAGCTCAGGCGGATCAAGTTCTGACACAGAAGGCCACGCATCCATAGGAAACGGGAGACTTTCGGGTGTATACCCGCAAAACGGATCAAGATTCCAAGCTGTGTCGTCCAACAGCGCTTGGACAAACTGCATATCTTCAGTGGGTTTATGAAGTACCATGTCCTTCTTGGGCGGTCTGCCGACACGTCGTTGCAGGCCGGCCTGACATGTTAGGCCGAGCCGGGTGCAGCGGGCGCATGAGGGTGAAGAGAGGGATCGTGAGCAGCGCAGTTTCTGGCGACGACAGCGCTCGCATGCTGAGCGAACTTGATTTGGGTGCGTGTGCATTGTTTGTTGGTGATGAGTTTTGAAAATTGGTTTATGAGTGAGACGGAGTAAGCGGGCATCGGAGGGTTATTGTGGGGCGACCGGAGGCTTTTGGGGGTGGAGATGCGGGAGGGACGGGAGGGATGCGGGGCCGGGGTTTTTAAACTTGAGTTGTGATTTGTTCGACTCATAAGTAGATGTCGGTTTTGGATAGTGAGTGTTTGTATGTATCAAATTATCCGTCATTAAAGGGTCTTTACGCAAGGAAGTTGTTGACGTGACAATGGCGGCATAGAGTTGTTGAGCTGCGAGTTGTTGGTAGAATTGAGTTCTGACGGTTGTTCAAACGTTTGAGTGTATCATTTTCCACCGGTGTAAATGTTCGGAGGCCCAGGCATGAGTCGAAGCGGGTGGAGAACCTGAACCGTGATCTATGAGATTTGGGATCGTCTCAAAGATGAAAATTCTGGACTTGTACTCACTGTTTCACATTATCCGTCACTTCGAATGCAGAATCAGAGTTTGGGGCGTGAGTTGTTCAAACGGATAGAGCCTGGGCTGTGATGTGATAGAGTCAATATCAGATCTGATACCTCACGGGCGCGTGCTTGAATGTACCACAGCTCCCGCCGACACAACACTCCGCCACCACGGCAAGGCATGCTACCTCATCAAACATAATTCTGTATGTAGGACACAAGATGTTTTCTCTTTTCTCTTGACTCATAAAAAATGATGATGTAATGGAGAGCTCGGACTTGTCGCTCAGATACATCATCTCCTCTTCTTCCTAACTTCATTTCTGTTCTTCAATTATTACTCCCCGGGCTTCCCTTGTGGTTGTGCTATCCAACAACATCCACTAGAGTAGCATATCTTTGCCCCGCTCATAACCAAGAAACCTCGCCAATCCACACTAGGATTCTGATGATACGTTGTGGGATATTCGGCGACTTGCCTTTCGCTTTGCACCTTTTCTGGATAAAAGCTTGGCTCTATTCCGTCAGAGATGCTCAAGACAGACCTAGACTTCTCTACCTTCAGCTTCTTTGCTGCTCCTGGGATTAGAGGCATATTTCCAATATGCCTTAAACAAGTCCCCAAACCCAAACCTTCCATCAACTCAGATGCTTGGCCCCGGAGATTCAGTATTACCTTCTTTCTTCACAATGCGAAGCTGGCAAGAACACAGCACCATATGGCGACAATGACCCTCGAAGTGAAGCTTTCTCTGCTATTCGGTCGTCATGATATCTGTCCACTGGGAAATGCAGCCGCGCAGTAAGCCATCTTGCCATCCTCAGCTCTCCCTCGCGTCTCGATGCTGAGGGTGTTACATATATCATCGAGGTCAGATATCCTGGGAATTTCATCATCACGCAGCAGGCGCAGCATCACATGGTGATCAACATGGGACCTTGCATGACACAGTCTATCAATTTCGCATTGACGGGCGACAGCCTTTGTAGTCCTAAGTTCATCAAATGCCCCATCCGGCAGTTGGTACGCACTCGACCCTGCTGAACGAAAGACTCAAATAATAGGGACTACGGAGTCATGCGGACACGCACAGAGAATGGTCTTCCCCAGTGTCGGACTCAACATTTATTGGTCGGTGACAGATTGGCCAATGCACAGTCATGGCCACACAAAATCCATTCATCATGGCCAACAAGAACGAAAAAGGAAAGAAAGGCCAGCCAAGCCAGCAGCAAGGTCGCTCGACGACTCCTGTGCTGCGGGCATGAACCCAGGGATGATGACTCAACGAACAAATTGCCAGTCACCCACCTGAAGCTGGCGCGATTGAAGATAGTACAGCTGGCGGAAGACAGACCTACTATTTTGCTTCCAAGGCCGTTAGATATGCTACCTAACAGTGCGATAACGCCATGAGAAAGCTTGAGGAGATTGCACAACGATCTACAACCGCATTAAGTCTGTAAGTGCGGCCCCTATCACGATCCAAGTCACTCAACTTGATGATATGCCGCCTTGTACTTCATCAGAAGATATTGGGGGATGATAGATGAGAACCAAAAGCAAGAGTGGGATCATTTCATCGGCATTGCACGAGAGACTGTGAATCAGTGGTAGGAGAAGCGACCATCGCTGTGCACTGTTGCTCGGTACTAGGGGACCGAGCAACTGCAGCACTACGAATGGTTCGCAGAGTCCCCTTTACTCACAACAGCCACAAAGACTGGAGACACCGGAAGCTAGTCATTTCAAGTCTGTCGAAAAAGCCGAAACGATAGGAAGAACTGAAATGTCTCTTCCACTTAACCTACACCTCAACAGCCAATAGCCGAATGATTGGTTTCACAGGTCATATGCGTATCAACGTCAACTGGCCTGGCTTCAACTCTTCATGTGTTCCTGCTCGCAGACACGCGGTACTGCTCTCGAAATAATGGCTTACACTTACAATGTACGAGTTGTAGCAAGGAATAATAATGGATTAAAGACCTTTTTTCGGCAGAGCCACCAACCAGTGCCGCGAAGATTCCGCGACATGATGAACTTAGCGGTTCTGTTGGATTCGCTCTAGAGACTAAAAGTACTGAAGTATTTCGTGTTCTAGCTACACGTTGGGTTTAAGGCATACGTTGGGCGGCTACCAGCTACAAGATCAAGTGGTCGAGTTTCAAGCTTGACGCCGACAATTGGTTACTGAAGGGAGTGCGACAGAAGGAAGCTGAAACCAGCTCGTTGGTATGAGAAAACGGGACTCCAGGGAAAGCTTTGCCCCGACAGAACTTGGAGCCTGGGTGTTAGAAGAAAGAAGATCTCAGCCATTCGACAAGTCCAAACGACAACAAGGAAAAGGCTGATGCTGCGCCTGCTGTCGTCGCGGCGCTCTGACCTCCCGTGGTATCATTGGAAGCCGGAGGAGGAACATGCGACGCAGAGTCAGCGTCTGATCGAATACTTAAAGGATGTTGCTCGGGATTTACGAAAATAGGGATAAGTTTGACTTTGCCCTAGCAACTCATACAAGCTCACGAATTCATCTATGGGATACTTGGACGCCTATCAACGTGGAGAACGCCCAGAAGAGATTAGAAAACGACGGCGCTTCAGGACCCTCATCGCCCAGCTAGATACCCCGGATATGAGGCCCTGCAGGAGACCCTTGTTAGTCTAGTTGAGAAAGTGCGCCAGCTCATCGAGATATACTGCAAAAGTGCTTGTAACTTGATACTTTGGCCAACAGGGGAGCTAGCCAAGGTCCCATCGATGATGCCAGTGGTGGGACCAAATGGGTGGTCCTTGTGGATGGAGGTAGCGGAATACAGAAAGTAGGAGCCCAGAAACAAGGAAGATATCAGTGTTTGGAGACATTATTGCCACAGTGGATTAGTATTGATGCAGTGTCACATGCATTCGAGGTATGCTTCAATCCAATACTCGCAACACTCGCAGCAACTAAGGCGGCCTTTTCATTTGGAACACAAGACTGACGAAGCGTTTCCCTTCACTCAGGACAGGTTCTCAGAAAATACTCGAACACACCAAAGGGGTAGGCCATTGTTTTCTTTGAAAGTCGAGGCTCTCTTTGATGGTTAGAAAGGGGTCAAGCATGTCTTGCACATATGATGGTTGGGCTACAATCCTTTCTCGGCAATTCGCTATTGCAGGGCTGGACTTGGACGTAATGGGATCATCTAGGAGTCTCATGATCTAATGGCCAATCTCTTGATCTTCTAACTCCTCTGCGTCGACCTGATGATTTGGCGCTGATCGAGGGCTATGAGGACTTGGCATTCAACTCGTGCCGACATCCTCATCTTCACCAAAGCTCGAATGCAAAAGTCATACCAACAATAATGGTCGATCCATATGGTGCCAGGTCATCACCAGAAGTTTATCAAGCCTTCCACCCTCAACTGCACGAGCCGTCTCAAGTAACTAAATACTCAGCATCTGCATGTGATCAGATACTTTGTACCAGGAATCGAGAAGAATTTGTCAGGAAGCCTTTGTGGAGAATAATTCATAGCATCAAATAGAAAACAGTCTAACATTCATGTCTCTCTTGCTGGTTGTTCTGAACGGAAAGACACTTTGGGCTGGTCTCATTCCAGCTGGTACGGGCTACATGTACTACCATGCACACATAGAGTTTATCCAATAAGAAGGCGCAGTGGCAGAGTGGTCTAATGCGATAGACTAGAAATCTATTCTCCTCGGAGGCGTCTGTTCGAATCAGGCCTGCGTCGATTGGTATTTTTTGTCTTTTGCCTGTTGTTTTCTTGATCTTTCTTCTTTTGCTAGGTCATGTTGATATCAGCTCAGACCGAATTGCTGCAAATCGAGGTTCGGATGATAATCGATATACATAAGCTTTACCAGCTCTAATAGCTGTTATAAATTCTAGAATTTAAATTCTTATTATTCCAACCAATGCACGTCCAATAATAGGTTTCTCTTTTCGAATGGCCAAAATGCATAACGTCCTTGGGCTGGTGGTAAGACGTGGTGAAACATTCGCCGCGTCTCATAGGACGGAGGCTTACTCCTGTTTAAAGCATCCGAACGTAAGCCCACCTCCAGCAATAGGAAATCGGACAAGCTACCGTATATAATTTAGCTTAGTTAACAAAGCTCATTCCACGGAGCATTTGAAGAAAGCGTCAGCAATTAGTTTCCTGTGCGAGTCGTAGTTCATTTCATAAAGCCTCCGATTTTCCCTATCTGTTACTTCGCGAGTTGAGAGGGTTAATGGATTTCTCTTATAAATTGGCATTCTTCCTCTAAGGATGTGACGATATTAACAAGGCAAACAGACTTGTTGTGAAGTGATCATCATGGCTTCTGCAGAAATGAAAGATACTGCCTCACCTTACAAGGTGGAGGCATCTAACCAGACACTCTCATCGCCACCCTCTGTCAACTCGTCAGACCAGACGAAGACAGCCCAAGAAGATGAAGAAGCTCAAACAACAGTGACCAGAAAGACGAAACCAGCTTTCAATAGAGATTATCGCTTCTGGATGATCATGGTTACTTTAGTCCTGGCAACACTCCTTGCATCTCTCGAAGCAACAGTCGTCATTACTTCTCTTCCAACAATCGTCGAGAGTCTCAATCTTGGAAGTAGCTACATCTGGGTTACCAATGTCTTCTTCCTCACCACGTAAGTTCCCACTCCGATTTCGCGAAGTGGCTGACATGATACAGAGCTTGTGTCCAACCCCTGTTCGGCCAACTCTGTAACCTCTGGGGACGCAAGAAAGTCATGATGTTCATCTTTGCTACATACACACTCGGAAGTGGTATCGCAGGTGGTGCTAACGGCGGCGCAATGCTCATCGCTGGGCGTGCTATTCAAGGTATCGGTAGTGGTGGAGTCACTATGGCCAACGATGTGATCATCTCTGATCTGGTACCACTTCGATATAGAGGAAACTACATCGCTATACTTCTATTAGTAGCGACTATTGGGTTTGCCGTTGGACCTTTTCTTGGTGGCGTTATTGTTGAGAACACGACTTGGAGATGGGTAAGTAGATCGATGACATCTGCCGACTTATGCTGACTTGTTAGGTATTCTACCTCAATCTTCCCATCGGAGGTGTTGCTATCGTCGTCACATACTTCTTCCTCAACCTCCAATACGATCGAACTCAGTCGACCATGGATAAACTTCGTCGCATTGACTACATTGGCAACGCTATTCTCATCGCATCAAGCGTCTCGATTCTCATTGCCCTTACTTGGGCAGGTCCCGTTTATCCTTGGTCCGATGCTCGAATCCTAGCTCCCCTGATAATAGGTCTCGTCGGCCTTGTCGGTTTCGTTTTATATGAAGCCTCAGGAATTCCCTCGGAGCCTGTGATGCCTATTCGCCTATTCCCAGGTCGCACATCATATATCGTGTACATCAACACGTTTCTCAATATGTTGTTAATCCAATGGTGTTACTTCTTCTTACCGTTGTACTTCCAAGCTGTCAAGTTATCAACACCTTCACGGTCAGGAGTGCAAATGCTCCCCGTTGCTCTCATCGCTATCCCAGGCGCAGCGCTCTCTGCGGTAGTTCTCTCAAAATGGGGCAAATATAAGATGCTTCACGTATCAGGCTTCTTCCTTATGACACTAGGTGTCGGCCTCCTCGGTCTTCTTCAAGAAGACAGCCCCCCTGCTGCTTGGATCTTGCTGCAGTTCATTCCAGCTATTGGCTCCGGTTTTCTTCTGAATACCCTTTTGCCTGCTTTTCAGGCAGCTACTGAGGAGGAAGACCAAGCTGCTGCTACAGGAAATTGGACCTTCATGCGTTCTTTCGGCTCTGTGTGGGGTGTAGCCATCGCTGGGTCCATATTCAACACGTACACGAAGCGGTATTCGCACATGATTGATAATGAACTGGCGCGAGAAATGCTCGGCTCAGGAGATTCTTACCAGAGTGCGACACGAGCTTTCGTTCTACAATTTGACGAGGTTGTTCAGTCTCAAATTCGACATGTTTTTATGTTGTCGTTGAGTAAAGTCTATGTTATCTCTGTAGCGTTTGGCGGGCTTGCTTGGGTACTCTCTCTGTTTGAGAAAGATGTTCCTCTGCGAAAAGAATTGGATACACAGTACGGTTTGGATGAGAAGGCACCTGTTGAGCAGAAGAAAGAAGAGGCATTGTAATAATATCTAGTTTTCTTTTTTGCCAAAGCCCGATTGAGGCCTTTTGTATTCTAATTTTTCATCTCCTATTCAAGATCACAAGAATTCTTTAACAGCCTCCCAGAAAGCCTGAGGATTCTCAGCCATAGGAAGATGTCCTGTTTGAGGCACAATCTTCAACTCCGCGCCATTGTCACCAAGTAGTCCCTTGCTCGCATCCATAGCCTTGACAAGAGCACCCTTGGCATCTTCCTCTCCAACAACAAACAAGCCGCGTACTTTGCAGCCACCCATCTGAGGCTTGAGGTCGTAATCCCAAAGGGCTGTGTTGCTGTATTTAAAGCCCTCAACGTCATTGGCAGCGACCATCTCTGTCATCCACTTGACGGTCTCAGCGTTGGTGGAGGGATGGAACCATCGCTGGACTGTTTGTCCGGCGAGCTTCTCAATACCCTTGCCGTTATCCTCCTCGGCTAGAGCTGTGCGATCCTTCCACGCTTGTGTGTTGGCGGCGCTTGATGTAGGGTTGAAGTCGCAAGCAATGAACTGCTGAAGACGCTCAGGGTACTTGATGGCAAAGTTCAGGGTAGTAACACCGCCGAATGAAACACCAATAAGGGTATGCAGCTTGGTGATGCGAAGGGCATCAAGCACTTCTCGAATGTCGTCAGTCAAACGATCCACAGTAGCAGCTACTGGAGGCTGAGGCACGGCATGTCGGCCACGGGTATCATATCGGAGAATTCGGAACTCAGGGCGCTCTCGCTTGAGGATTTCTACGAGGGGATCCCACATATGCAGCGAAGTCAACAGTGAATTGGTGAAAGCGATTGTGGGAGCCTTGGGGTCCGGGTTACCCTCCAATCGGTAGGGAATGACCAGAGAATCTGAAGTTGTGACGAAAGAGTTTATAGCAGCGTTGGGGCCAGGTGTGGTAGATTGCTTGGAGTCGGGGGAGGTGAAAGCAGCTGTCGAGGGCAGCTTTGATAGCGCTTCCAGCTCTCGAGGAGCAGGTCCAAAGACGTAGAAGAGAGAATATGTTCTTCGACCCTTTGAAGCAACGAATTTGTCAAAGACTTTGGTGCGCCATGGGGTATCCATCGAGGCCTTGTGCTCCTCTCCACCCTGGCCATTCTCTTTAGCATAGTCATGCAGGGCAAGGAACGTCGTCTTGCCCTGTCCCTCAAGATACGAAGTCTTGAAGGCGCGTGAGCGCAACCAACCAGGAACCTTGGCCAACATAGGAATATGCTCCTCAACCAGCCACTTCTGATATTCCTCTGCAGCACCCTCAACGTCCTTAAGTTCGATTGTAACCGCAGTAGTTTGCAGACCCTCGGCCTCTTCGTCGGTCAACTTCTCGAAGGGCACGAACTTGTCAGACTCGTTGGAATGAACCAAGTCCCAGAAATATCGCTTCACGTCAACTTGGCCAATGGTCTCGGCTTCTCGAGGAGATCGGTTCGCACGCAGTGTGAGGTATGTCTCGGTTTCGAGGTGCGGCATGGACGTAACGTCGTAAGCAGCGAGATATGTAGGTTCTTGACCATCCGTCGCCTTATATCGAAGACCGTTGGAGAAGATCTGAGGAAGACGAAGTCGGGTCGGGCCGTGCTCGTTATTATACCACTCATGGAATTGATCTAGAGACAGCCCAGGCTTGGGCTGCATCGTGACGTAGAGGTTGCCAGGAGGAGACATGGTGCTGGTTCTTTGAATTGATGGCTGTAATTGAGGAGAGAAGCTCAATGGGAGGTTATCCAGTTGTTATAAATCGCCCTCAGGCCTTCCGGAAGAACGATTTACATGACGGGAGGTGGAGCGGGAGTTTGCGATTCGGCTCGGCAGATGGAATCGGGAACGTAGTGGGATGTACCTCACTGTATGTATAAATGTTTACCCCGCCACTCACCGAAAGGTCACCGTGAATACGGGGGTCCACACCGGGAGCACACCGAGAAGCCATCGCGACCTAGCGGAGTGTGAGCAGCTAACTTAGCATTAAGTCGATCTATTGTGTGAATAAACTGTGAAGATGAGGGCTGGCAGCGCAATATTGTGCCGTGTCATTTTAGGGCATTTGTATATAGCCCTCTGCCTGCAGTTGCGATGTTACATTGTATATGCCAGTGCTGAGCAGTGCTTTGACTTTCTGCACTTTCTTTCATTACGAAGCCATTGATTGTGCTGTGATATATTCGGATTTCTCTTTCTGGTCCTCATTCTCTCGATTTTTCTGTCTCATTCTTTTGTCTGGCACTGTATATTATACCAGGATATATCAGCAGTCGGCCTCCTGCATGAAGCATCCCGCTCATCCAATCTATTGTTTCCATCGGATATCACAATCTGCATCTATCCACATCGAGCGATACTGAGGACTCGATCTCGTACACACCGCCGCCAATCAACTCAGTTGCCCGCCTCTTGAAATATTACAATGTCCATGGGGATGCGCTAAGAAGCCCAGGTGAGAGTCAACCGCCACATGCAGACGTGCCAACCAACAAAACTAATAGCTTTCAGACCTCGCATCCTATATTACGTATATCCGAGTCACATTTGTTGCTGCTCTTCTGTTTCTACTGGTGCGCAAAGTTGTTGAATCACTCAACGCCAGCGGCCTCGTTCGCTCGCAAAACAATGGAGGTCTTCTGTCGAAATGTCCCTCAGGACTTGTCAGAAGAGAGCTTCAAGCAAGAACTCATGCCATTTATGAAAGCTTTGAACATTACGGACTTTTATTGCGAAAAGCCAAAGAGAAGGCCTCAAGCATGGATCAAATTCCTCAACCCCGGCGATGGCTACTCATTTCTTGAAAGACATGGCAAACAACAGCGTCACAGCGAATCGCAGAAGGAGAACATAAACCCGAGATATCCTTTCAAGACCAACTTCAGACCAAAGGATACTCCACGCCTCCACATTCTCAAAACAGCTGTGTTTGTTGAGCAGAGTACTCGCGCACTCGACAAGCATTCCATCGCACATCTCAAGCATGAACGCGATAAGAAGCAACAAAAAGCTGCTGCTGCTGCCGCTGCCGCTGCGGCTACCACCACTAAAGACCGCCAAGCTCCGGTTAAAGCCTTTAGTATCATCGGCATCAGTTGCGGCGGCAACACGTTTCGTGGTCCCCAACAGGTCATCACCTTCGTTGAGCACAACAGTTTGATGCTGCCCAGAGATTTTATTGGCAAGTTCATGCCGCAGTGGTTAACTGTCTATAACAAAGATGGGTATCGTATGGATTTTCACAGCGACACTATTAAGGATCTCATTGCTAGTCGCAATGATGCATCCATCACTTTGGTCTTGACTGAACCGCCAAAGATGTACACGCCTCACAAATCTGATAACCCAAATCAGGAGTGGAAACGAGTACAGGGTCTGGTCAATTGGGGGCTGATTCGCGAATACTCGGCATCTTGTCTCGTCTACCGCATCTTCTTCGCCTCCATAAACGACATGAACGAGGTCCTCCGTTCCGTGAAACATCGAGATATTCTCGCCATCACCTATCACGATCTCCCATCCGTTCTGTGGTCATACATGGAACCCGAGAGCAACCATTTCCTCGGCCGCCAGCAATTCACAGAGAAGGCTAAGCGCATTCTGGCATCAGGGAATGTTCACTTCGCTCTTCTCTTCCAAGTCCAAGCTCTGGTCTGGAACAACTACATCAACCCTGCAAGCGGCATAGAACTGCTGCAAATTCTCGAAGAGGTTATTAAGGATGCTAAAGAGAATCAAGTTGCTGCTCCCGTCACCACAGATGCTATGAAAGGTCTCCATCAGAAGATACCCTACCCTTGTCCTGGCACGGATCCCGATGAGCTGAACGTCATCACATTGATGACCAGCATCATGAATGAAGAATATGAGGCCAGGACGGAGAATCCTAAGCGAGACAGAATCTATGGAGTCAAGATTCCAGATCATCAGATATATATCTTCAAGGCTATGGTGACGCCCACGCGTGTTCTTCTCTCTGGCCCCGAGCCCGACAGCAAGAACAGGGTGTTGCGAAAGTATCACGAGAACAATGACTACTTCTTACGCGTCCTCTTCTGCGAAGAAGATGGCCAGGACCTCAACTTTCATCCAAAGGTTGATAACGAACCAATCTTTGCCCGGTTCCGACATGTCATGGATGAGGGGATCACCATTGCCGGCCGGAAGTTTGATTTCCTAGGTTTCTCCCATTCATCTCTTCGTTCTCACTCCGCTTGGTTCTCTGCGCCTTTCACCGATTCAAATTTTGAGCGCCAGACTCCTGCAGCTATTTTGCAAGCCCTTGGAGACTTCAGCGAGATTCGAGTTCCGGCAAAGTGTGCAGCACGAATCGGCCAAGCTTTCTCGGAAACACCATATGCAATCCCAATTTTTGAGACTGGTATATGTCATCGGTTCATTCCAGATGTCAAATCTGAAGATAGAACGCGTGTATTCAGTGACGGTGTCGGAACGATCTCCAGAGAAGCCTTGGAAGAGATTTGGCCCTATCTGTCGATGCGAGCTGCAGCACCAACATGTCTTCAGATCCGGTGGGGTGGCTGTAAGGGAATGCTTTCTCTCGATGCCCGACTCAAAGGGAGAGTCTTCTGTATTCGACAGGAGTCAATGATGAAGTTTCCAAGTGACGATCTTAGAGAGCTCGGTATTTGCGACGCTTCATCCAAACCTCTACGGCTGGTCCTCAACCGCCAGATGATCAAGATCTTGGAAGATATGGGTACAACCAACGATTGGTTTTTCAGACTGCAGAACAACGCACTTGACATACTGCGCAATGCCACAGCTGACGCGACCAACACGAGCTATTTCTTGGACTACCAGGCCATCGGTGTGAACATGGGGCTGCCCAAGCTGGTCAAGCAGTTGGAGAAGATGGGCATTGACTACCGCCGGGATAAATTCCTCAAGTCAGCGGTTGAACATGTCGTCTTACGAGAACTGAGATTGCTGAAGCACAAAGCGCGCATTCCTGTTGATCAAGGAGTGACCCTTTTTGGCGTCATGGATGAGACAGGATTCCTAGATGCTGATGAAGTCTTTGTCACATACGACAAGACCCATGGCGTTTACAGAGGTCGTCGCATCAACTCAACGCTTAAAGATGGTCAAATCATTGTCACACGCTCACCTGCTCTTCATCCAGGAGACATCCAGATCGTCAATCAGGTCACACCTCCACAGGGACATCCTCTACGAAGCTTACAGAACTGCATCGTCTTCAGCCAAAAGGGTAAACGTGACTTGCCCAGTATGCTGAGTGGAGGAGACTTGGACGGTGATCTCTACAACATCATCTGGGACCCAGATGCATTACCCGATAACTACTTCTTACCAGCAGACTACCCAAGAGTTAAACCAAAGCCACTAGATCGTCCGGTGAAGCCCCAGGACATTGCCGACTTTTTCGTTGACTTTATGCGAACTGATATCTTGGGCATGATTGCCACAAGACATGTCGTCTTGGCAGATTATCATGAGCAGGGAACTACGCACCCTGACTGCATTTCGCTGGCAGGCATGCATTCTACAGCGGTCGACTTCTCCAAGACAGGTATTCCAGTCGATGTAAAAGCTTTGCCCAAGAACCCTCCATTCCGTCCTGATTTGTAAATCTTTTCCACCAGTGCTCTATAGAAACATACTGACATATTCTGCAGCCTTGCAACAGCACCGCCTCTGAAGACATACGAAAAGGGACAGATCGCTCATCTGCGTGACGACGATGAAGATGACAACGCCGACGATGGCATGACTCGTTACAAAGCAAAGTATTATGAGTCTGACAAAATCCTCGGTCGTCTATATCGAAACGTGGATGAAAAGAAGATCTGGGACGAAGATATCCATCGGACTATCAACACAGCTGGACCCTCTGTTTGGGATCAGTTATTAACCGTTGTTAAAAGCGAGGTAAACAAGTATAAACTTGACGTCGATTGGACACGCAGGTCCGACGAGGCGTGGAAGATCCGAGGCCTGTAAGTTGCAAAATGCCTCTCGCTGGCTCAACGTGCTAACAGTTTCAGTTACGAGTCAACCATCACCGGCAAGATGTGGGACTTTTCAGAAAATCCGCGTGCGCCTCTTACAGAAGTCGAAGTCTTCTGCGGTTTCATCCTCAACAAACGCGGTGCCCAAACACGCCGCCAGGGTGATTCATCTATCAAACTGAAAGAAGAAATCGACCGTATCATGACATGGATGGTCAAACAGATCCGAGATCGCGGTGTAGGCGACGGCGCAGAAACCCTTAGCACAGCCACCGACGCAGACGCAGTTCCTTCGCGATGGAGAGAAGACGTCGTAGAGCTATGCTGGGCCTGTGTAGCAGTTGCATGTATCAGAAAGGAATTTGCACCAATAGTGTACCACGGAACAGGCGAGCTGGAGAGTTTCAGAGTCGTGGCGGCTTGTTGTCTGCTGAAGGAGCTGAATAACCTGGCTAGGAAGATGGAGGTCAGCGCTGGAGGAGGCTTTGTTGGTGTTGGACGTGGGAGAGGAGGACGTGGGAGAGGCGGTGCGAGTATGATACTTCCCATACGGTGATTGAGATCCACGTGGTGTACATTGCGAGATCTGGCATATATCAGGACTGCTAGGCAGAGATATGAGGGTTTGGTAAGAGTTGTGTTAGAGCTGGCTTGAGATTTCGATGATAACGAATAATAAGAACGTATTGCTAATTGCATTATGCGGACACTCCGCGAACATACACTATTTACTACAAAAAAAGAATGCCTTGACAGTTCCATTTGATCGTCGCCCAATGCTGGTTGTATCAAAAACAGCGGCGTCTGCTATTCTTCATCTTAAGAACAAATTTCAACACAAATCAAATACAACGGCTCACATTCCACCAGTTCAATGATAACTTATTACCTACAAAACAATAAACAACACTGGCATAGAACATCAGTCAGAGTCAGTTTATAACACTGCTTGATAGCATCTTGATCTAAACACTGATACGAAAACCGAAACCCGCGAATTTCAACCTATGTATACAATTCCAGCTAGATACAACTAGCATGAGCACCGTACCATTTCCTCACACAGCCCAGCCCAGCCCAGCCCAGCCCAGACCTATAACGATACACATGCTGTCAAAAACGCCTAGACCGCGCTGTATCCTCCCCGACTTCCTGTTCCCTGCACGGTGTTGAGAACACGGCGGATCCAGTCCTTAAGTAGGTAAGGAATATCGCGGATGGTGTCGCTGTGGGGGAGAAGATCCCAGCCGCGTGCGCCGTACCGTGTGAAATTGATCCAGGATGAGAAGATGAGGTAGCCGGCGATGCCCAAGAAAGCACTAAATTTGTTAGGAAATCTTCATGAAGCTGATTGGGTACTCACATAATGATGAACCAGGTGAAGAAGCCCCAGTGGGAGCTTGAGCTGTCATCATCACCACTACCGCCGTTGTCCTCTGACTTTTCGCAAGCATACTTAGTATACCACGTCAAGCGCAGAACCCTGGCCTTTTCCTCAACATCAAAGCTATCCCAGATAAGCGAAGCATTGTCATGCTTCAGCTGGTGCTCGATCATAGACTCGCCATCATCCTTATCATCACCATCCCCTTCCTTCTTATCGTCGTCCGCTCGCTTCTCGTACTGGTCCGAAGTAACCCACTCGCCCTCTGTTCCCTCCTTTTTAGGATCGCACAGGAATTCGATGATGGCCTTTTGATCGGTTTTCTTGATGTCACCCTTGAGAGGATCTCTGCCTCCTGTGAGGACTAGTCGCACGCCCTCTTTATCCTTGTCGGAAGTTGAGTCGCTTGTCTTGAGTCGCGTGGGTGTAGCATCGAATCGAGAGCCGCCAACGTTTTCGAGATTGCCTGCGATCGCGATGACATTCGTAATCTCATCCGTCTCCTTCTCGCCAGACTTGAGAAGGTGTGTAATACCGCAAACTGGATTTGTTAGTCAGGACTCGGTTAGCCCTTGTAGATCTTGTACACACCTCGAGTGCCGTTTGGACATTCTTCGTCCTTCTTGCCACCCTTCTTCTTCAAAGGCTTGCAGATATCTAATGTATAAGTTGTGTTATAATGTTCGGGAGGACTAGGCTTGAACCGCGTCGTCACGACTGAGTGAGGTCCACCGAGCTTAGAAAGATCGAAAGTATGTCCATCAGCGCGAATCTTTCCGCAGTCTAGAGTTTCCGCCGCAAAAGCTGGGGCTGCCAGCAGAGGCAGTAGAAAAGCCAATAGATCCGGCCGATGCATCGAGAAGACTTTGATAGAAGAACGCAGAAGTTTGATAGAGAGGCGGGTGGTAGTCGATAGTATCGAGATAAAATTACGGATGAAGTGGCAGTATCAGAAAGGGCCGTGTCAGCTTAAACGAACGAAGAGACTCGATAGAATAGACTACGAGCGCGTGCCTAGAACAAGCAATCAAGCTGTGCTGTGCTGTGCTGTGCTGTGTGATGTGGTGGATTGGTCACGTTGCCTTGAGCTATCGCGGGTTTGCTTAGCGTCATATGAAGCTCCTGTCGTCTTGGCGGTTGTGTCATTCCGCCTAAGGTAGAAAATCCAGTTCCACAAGCACGTGACAGCGTTCAAAACTCACAAGTCACCCGGCCAGACCACTTGGCAATATCATTACAATCTCGGAGTAGTACTATCTTTTCTTTTCTTTTCTTTTTATTCGTGGTCAATTCTCGGGCTTCGTAAAAGAGATAATGCTATAATAGACCATCTCTCATAATAATACAATCAATCAATACTTTATTCCAACCTAACCCGTAACACCAAGAACAGCGACATCTATCACTGTATTACCTTGTCCAGAACCAAACAGCCAAACGAATAAGAAACCCTTGAACCTGAATTGAAAACTTTCCGTGGGGTATAAATCTGCCCAAACTCATAAACCGTGTAAAAATAGCATGCTGGTCCAACCTGAACTCCTTTGATGATCGACCACCTGGTTCCAATCCTCTGCTCCTGTCTGCCGTGACATTAATTCTGTCCAATATTATCTTGTCAGGTCTCGTTCGCGACATCACATTCCCTGGGGACCGCCCATCATTCCATTCATCCCCTGCATTTGCTGCTGCATCTGTTGCTGTAACTGCTGCTGTTGCATCTGCTGTTGTTGCATCTGCTGTTGCTGCTGCTGCTGTTGTTGCTGCTGCTGCTGCATCATCATCTGTTGTTGCTGTCGCCGCTGTGCCATTGACGCTTGCATAAGAGTCTGAGCTTGCCCCATGCTCTGCGTCTTCATCTTCTCGATCACGTCTGGCGGAATAAGCTCTTGGCCACCATACTTCTGAGCTACCGTTGGCATCATCCTGTTAAAAAGTAGCCTGGCCTGTTGTTGCATTTGCGCCTGAATTGGATTTTGTTGCCCCATCTGCCCCATTTGTTGTTGAGCCTGCTGCTGCTGGTGGGCTTGTTGCTGCTGCTGAGGGCTCATCATGTTACCCTGTTGCTGGGCTTGCTGCTGCTGTCGTTGCTGCTGCATCGCCTGGAAAGCTTGCAGGTTCATGCCGTTGGGCATCATCTGCCCGCTGACTTGACGCTGCATAGGACTATTGCCCATCTGGCCATTCACTTGGTTCATGCGCATCATCTGTTGGAACTGTGCCTGCATTTGAGGAGTGAACTGCCGCATCTGGTTGCCCGACATGTTCTGCATTTGCTGGGCATATTGGGCCGCGATCTGCTGCTGCTGTTGCTGCTGTTGAGGGCTCATCATGTTACCTTGCTGTTGTGCCTGTTGCTGAGCAATCAATTGCCTTTGCATTGCTTGCATCATCTGCTGTTGCTGAGGGCTCATCTGACTCATGTTGCCACTGTTAAGACCATTTTGCATTGCCATCTGCTGCTGTTGCTGCACGGCACGTTGTTGCGCCAATTGAGCCGCATACTGCGGGTTCATTTGGTTCATGCCCTGGCCATTCATCATCATGCCTTGACCAGGTTGCGAGTTCTGTGCCATCATAGCTGGTGGAGGGCTTGCCTGGCTCATACGAGGGGTTGCCACCATGGCAGGCCTGTTGATCGGAGTACCTTGTGCCATGTTGGGCGTTGAATGAGGCATTCTTGGGGTGCCAGAGGGATGGCTCTGTTGGCTACCCCTGGAAGACATGTTATGAGCCATTGGGACAGACATAGCTGCGGGGTTTTGCACGACAGAGGACGGCCGAGGGGGGCTGTTTGCCATGCCAGAGTTGGTCTGCTGCATTGGGACGCTGCCGACCATAGGGGATGACATATGCTGAGGGGTACCTTGGCCAGCAACTGGAGAAGACGCTGGTGGTTGAGTGATCTGAGCCTGGAAGCGGGGTTGTGCTTGCGGAGGCATATTGTTGGCCATTTGAGGCGTTCCCACAGCTGCGTTATTGACTCCGTTGGTGACGACATTGTTCTGAGGATGGCCGTGCTGTGGTTGGCTCCCATTGACCCTCTGGGCATTTTGGTTGTTCTGGCTGTTCTGATTCGCCGCTTGGGCGCGAGCTTGAGCTTGTCGTTGAGCTTCAGCCTGTCGCATCTGGGCTTCTCTCGCAGCAGCCTCCCGTCGGAGTCTTTCTTGTTCGGCATTTTGCTTCTGGGCCAGCGCGACCGCATCTTGCTGCTGTTGCTGTTTCGCTTGTTGCAATTTCCTGTCGTTCTCCAGCTGCTTGAGCTTCTCTTGTTCCTTCTTCTCGGCATGTTCTCGACTGATGTCAGCCAAAACCTTGAATCGTTCGAATCTAGGCTCGAATGCCGATGCGCCGCCTGAGGCATCGCCATCTGCTGCACCACCATTCTGCGCTCCATTCGCATTTGGTGCAAGACGCTCGTCGGCAACCAGCATGAAGCGTTCCGTCTCTGCAGCAGCGGCTTCGTCCGCAGCCATCTCGGCGACAGTTCGCTTGCGTGTTTTGGGCTGAGGAGGAGCCTCTGCATGCTTGGGGTGGCTCATTGCCTCCATGAGGATAATTGTTTCTTCCACATTCTTAGTAGGCTCAAGCACCAATGGCGCGTTTGTTGCCAACAGGATCTGTCCCTCTGCAGCATAAATATTGCTGCCGTCAAGCTCTGTCTTTTCACGCTTCTGGCGTTTTGCTGGTGGCGGCATGCTGCCAGCTGTAGGTGTCGGGGGAATAAGGGACATTGGTGTGGAGGGGGGTTGGCCAAGGCCATCACCCAGTCCTCGCGGGGTAGAAGCCTTTATTAACAGGTCCATCTGTAAACTTTCGGGCGTCGGATGGAGCACCATGGTAAAGACCCGTGGCTTGGTCGCTTTGTCTTTTTGCTCCTCTGGTGCTGGCATGACAGGAGCATTTTCCTTTTCAGCCACATCATTACTTTTTGAGCTTCCATCGCCATTTACCAAACCCTCTTTAGGAAAAGGAACATTCGGCGATGGTGTAAGACATTGGTTGTAGTTATGAATGGAAGACGGCATCACGGAGCCCTTTCCTTTTGTGGGTTTGGCAACGTTCTTCGCTTGCGCAAGAGACTTGTGGTCGTGAACTTGAACAATGAGACATCCATCATAGAATGGCACACCGGCTTCGGTAAAATAGGAAAGAAGATCATGGGGGATCGTCCGGCTTCTGACGTGATCGAGGAATATTTTCATCGGTGACTTGTACGGAAACACGCCGTCTTGGTTATCGAATCGGAAATGTGTTGTGTGTAAATGGCAGACAAGAGAGGGAGGTCGGCCGGCGAATTTGTTCAGGATATAGGAGTCTGTGACAACTTCATTACTGTTAGTTTATACGCAACAATACGACAGGTCAGAACATCGCATACTGTAGGGTCGAGGCTCTGCGTCATGACTGGAGTGGTCTGCCGCTAATGAGGCTGATCGTAGACCAGCACTATTCCTAGAGTGCCGGCCTTGCAACTGCGATGCGGTTTCTCGTCGGACTCTGTTGACAGGTCGGACGGTTGATGCGGTAATGGCCCTGTCGCTCGCCGAATGCGGCGGCTGCTTGGCACTCGGCGGAGGTTTCTTTGCCGACATTGATGGGGATGGTGATGATTTGGAGGATGTTATAGCGCCATTCGTCTGGATTCCAGGAGGGACTGGGCGCTTCACTTTGTTGGCGACATTTTGATGGACTATAGGTCCAACTGGCGCCATCGTGTTGTGGTCGCGCGGCGCCGCGGGGGCTAGCGATTATGACGATATCTCGGCCGATGTGGTCCGCTCGACTTTGATGGAATATTTGCTTAGGTCGCAAACATAGATATTATAAGCGAAACGGCACGATGCGGGATTCGAGGTTGGTTTGATGGGAATAGACTGGTCACACGTCGACTTGATGGATGATGCGGAGTTGGCCGCGGTAGTCTCACGTTAGGGGCGCGAGTATCTCAAAGAACCGCAAATCGAGAACAAAGAAGATGGTCCATGAGAGGTTCTTCAAGTAGAATAGAGCCGTCAATTTCTTTGTTGGTTTCGTTGCGTTGTCTCTGGAGTCGGATATTAATTCGATGATGGTTCACGCCTTGTCGCCGTATCACGGGTGCATTCCCTTGGATGAGGTCGGCTCGATTACGGAAGACCACATCACGTGATGGGACTTGAACCAGCGCATCATCGCAAAAGTAAAAGGCGTAAAAGGTTTGCATACAAAATTCAATATTTTCTAAAATAAGGTAGATGAAATCATTGAATAAATACACGCGTGCTCGTGTCTGTAAATAATCCTTAATAGCATATACTAAAGTCCAAAGCTCATGGTATCTCGTGCCAGATTGCGCAAGACGCGTTAGTCTCACTCCTGGCCCTGGACTCGACGCGCCCAATCATCATTCAGCCTCATACTATCAACAACCACAACTCCACGTCCTCGTCCAACTCTTTCAGGGCGCTGCCACCATTCTTGGCTCTTTCCAGCCCTCTCGGCCTCGGATTCACTATCTGCCAATCCACCAGAACCACCGTCAGCTCCAACAACCAGAATGACGTCATGTCGAAGCCAGGTCTGGAGGGTGGTGATGATGCTGCCATCCTGACCAGAGAGAGCCTTCTGGAGATAGATGACTTCTGGCTGGAGGTGTCGCAGGATATGAACGTGGCCGTTAGGTGTAGTGAAAGGGAGAACCATTGTCTCCTTTTCGACCAAACTTAAAGCCTGTGAGTAGATGGAGTTAAAAGAAGGGCTTGCGGATTCACTACGAGTTGTCAGCAATAGTACGATTCAACAGCGCAAGTAAAGCATACAGCTGGTTCTTTGACTCTTCAGCTGGGGTTTGAACTTGATCGTGCCCAATGTTAGAAAATGAAGAGCTCAGCGAAGTTGGCGGAAGGTTACTAGTAGCAGTATCCATAGTAGGTTCCTTCAAACCAGGAGCGTAAATCAGAACAAATAGCTTAACCTTGGAGTGATCGATGTTTCGAGGGATGTGGGAGAGGATAGACTGGAGCGTGTTAGTGCGCGTCCTCGGAGAACAGTCTGACCAACTTACAGCGTGCTCGTGGAACGAATCCTCCTCTTCAGGCACGGCGCCTGTCTCGGCAGACACCACAATCGCAACCGTCTTGCGTCGCCTATTGCCGCCGACGAGTGGTGACGACGTATCGGCGGGCGCTCGTTCTTTCTTAGCATCTGCTTCCTCTTGCCAGGGGTTGGTATCGTCAAAGGGGCTCTTGTCCTCCTCGCGAATGCTAGCCAAAGCCTTGCCCATAGCTGCACTCGCAGCTGCGACACCAGCCGCCACAGTCTTACCTGTCGAGTCAAAGAACTGCTGCGGGCTCGGTGTTCGCCGTAGAGCACCAGACATGCGCGAGCCCCAGCCTCCGCCGGCCGCATCTTCGTCCGCGGGCGCAATTCCATGGCTCTGGCCATCAGGTCGTGGTGGTTTCTCGGGGCCTTGAACATCGCGCGAATTGATGTCTCGGGAACCGTGGGGTTGATTGTCACCTGCGCGAGCTTGATTGCCGTAGTCTAAGCCGTAGTGGTCGTCTTCGTCATCTCCGTCTTTTCGCTGACTCCAAACCCAAGCAGCTACGCCTACAGTAGCAACTGTAAGTGTAACTGCGAGAGGGACCCAGTGGCTCCAAACTCCCCGTCGCGACCGCGACGATCCGTGATCGGGCGACATTTACGCGGCGCACTGTCGCATTGCTAGGTGGAGGTGATGACGCCAATGGCAGCAGGCGCAAAGGGCCTTTTCGTGCAATTCGAGTGTCGTGAGTCTGTAACTCTTGAACAATTGCGTGATATTGGCGCAGCCGTTAACGTAGCGAAGTCTGGGGCCAGATCCGATTCTTGTCGATACGCGGTGGTTGGTGTAATCGGCATTAACAAGCCAGTGGAGCTGAGGCCATCTACCCCAGCAACAACGGGGTCAGCAGCCCGAGGGCCGACAAAGAGCTCAGCGTTTCAGGGGCTCAATTGCGGGGGACTATCCAATAATCCGTACCGAGGTCGGGTCCAATCCGTCCACGTGAATCCCGGTGAAATGAGCTCTGTGGCTGTGTATCACAACAGCCACAGCTGCAGCCACAGGCGGGACAGCACCCCACGAACGTACATTTTTGATGTCTTGGCAATGGATTTGAGTGACTCTTCACTTCATATTCGACTTCATACAGCAACAACGGCCCTCGCGTTGGCATTAACAGACCAACCCACACACTGAGGCCACGGCGGATTTCTACCGAAAGTTGACTCTATCTCAGATCTTTCACCTCTGCATCAGCAAGTCAACAAGGAACCCCGCGGTGTTATGCCCCACGCTGTATCAATGCCGTCAACTGGGCTTCAAGCCCTCATTCTTTGCGGGCCTGGCTCGTCATTCCCGACATTCACCTCTAACCCCGATGAGAGCCCCAAGGCCCTTCTCCCTATTGCAAACCGACCTATGGTCTGGTACGCACTTGATTTCTGCTATCGAATGGGCATCACAGGTCAGTGAAGTCTGGTGCTATAGGGTGACTCATTGAGTATATCCGTAGATAGCTCCTCACTCTCCAATTATGAAAGGATACATACTGACAACCACTAGACATAAATCTTGTCTGTCCTCCTACAGCATCCGAGGCCATTTCAACTGCTCTTAACACTAACCTTCATCTAACTGCGCTGCCTTTGCCGCGACCCGACATACTCTCACCAGTAGATCTTGATCAAAACACAGGCACTGCTGAGATCCTGCGGCTGCCAGAGATTAGGAAGATTATCACTGGTGACTTTGTCGTACTCCCTTGTGACTTGGTCTGCGAACTAGGAGGAGACAAGCTTCTACAATCATGGATGGTCAAGTCAGCTAGTCTGACAGACATGCTTGGAACTGCCAGGCTTTCCAACGGCCATCGATCAGTTCACAGCGGTGCACTTGGCGTTTGGTATGATACAAAGGCAGTTGCACCTGTCAAGAAGGAGGAGACAGACTTCATTGCGACAACCCCGTTGCCTTCATCTCCTGTTACACCATCAAAGGGATCTCTCTTCTCAAACTTGTCAAAGCTGGTGTACTCCATGCCAACCGACTCTCTGAGAGATTTGACAGAGGACAAGGGTTCACTTCCAATCCGTCACGGCTTGCTGCGTGCCCATTCTCGCGTACGAATGTTCACCACACACCGAGATGCCCACATCTACATCTTCCCTCGATGGGTTCTCGATTTTGTCAAGGATAACGAGCGAATGGAGAGTATTGGTGAGGATGTTGTCGGATGGTGGGCAAAGGCTGGCTGGCAATCCGGTCTTGCCGAGAAGTTGAATCTGGAGAGTGCTTGTGCCCAAGGTCGGGTTGAGGAGACTAAGGACGATGAACGACCTAGCTCGCCTTCCAGAGTTTCCACCCCAGATAACATCCGGAGTGATTGGAACACATACGGTGACACGGCTGCCGAGACATCAGTGCCGAGTATTGCAGTTGATGACGAACCATCAGCTGCCGAGAAGTCGACGTCGTTCCAAGTCCCGCCGATCGTTGCCTATGTCCACCCGGGCGGGAGCTCAGCTCCTTTGATTCGTCGTGTTGACACGGCACAGCTGTTGCTCGCCATTTCACTTCAGCTGGCCAAGCTTCCATCACTCGAAGAGACAGGCGGAGAATCACCATCACCATATGCACATGCAAAGAAGATCGCTTACCCTGAAGGTGTTAAGGCACGCACGACAATCACACAAAAGGACAGCCTCATTGCGGAGAATGTCACTGTGGAGGAGAAGACCTCTATCAAAGAAACTGTGATCGGCGCCGGTTCGCAGATCAACGAGGGTGCCAAGCTCTCTCAGTGTCTACTTATGGAAGGAGTTGTTGTTGGAAAGGCATGCAAGTTGACGCGTTGCATTATTGGAAAGAGAGCTGTCATTGGAGATGGATCTGTTTTGACTGACTGTGAGGTTCAAGAGAATCTGCTCGTTGAAGCTCGAAGTGAGTTCCCGTTTCCCTACCCTAGAGATGATCGTCACGCTAACCACCCACCCCTGCACAGCTGAGGACAAGGACAACAAGCTCATGAGCTCTGAGGGTTTGGAGGCCACAGAAGCTGAGATGGAGGAAGTCCTCCAGGACATGGAAGCTGACGCCGAGCAAGCAGTGATGGATTAACTTAGAATCTCGGATGTAACCATAAACGGAGAAGCATGCAATAGACTTCCTCGCTTGTTTGTTTCGACCCAACTCTGCTATTGCCCGCACCTCCAATATCACCACTATGGTTGCATTTCACGTGTGGTGTTGAATGTTCGAGACTTTTCCTTACAGCGCATGGTAGTATCGAGCCCCCGGTACGCCTAAGCCGAATGGATGCCCGTCAAAGTGCCATCGCCACCTGGGGAATACGATGAGTTGGAATTGTTTCACAGGCGAATGCTGGATTCAATATCGCTTGACGGGAAACGTCTGACTTGAGACCCACGATGTCACCTACCAACCGTGCCGAGCTATCCTTCGCGGGCAGCTTACCAACATGTCTCGCTTCACGTTCGTCCGAACAGCAACACTGCAAGGAGAGCATTGTCGATCGGGAAATCGTACGATTTTTCACCTTAGGATGTTCCTTACCAAGAACTTTGGGATATCACTTTCTCGATAGCAGCAGCACTAGATGTGAATCGCTGTCGAGGTTGGGGATAAGATCGACGATCGTGAGACGGGACGAAACTAATGCACTGTCACCCTAATCAAGTCACTTCACTTACTCATTGAGGGCGTGTTCAGATTTCGTTCCTCTCTGTCTACGCTTTGACGATATAGCTGATCAAAAAGGTGTCACTGTTGGCTCGCTTCCCTTATACGCGTAAGCGCGGGCGGGCCTATCTAGGGAATTCGGGACCAAACCACGACTGGTACTCCAGCCTTGCAGTGACATTCTAAACGTAAGACTATCGCAATAGTCACTCTGCGGGCGTGGGCAGTGACCGGCCGACCGCGAATCCTCGCTAAGGCTGGAGTGATAGCTCGTCGCAAAGTCAGATAGTATGCCGCACCCACCGAAGATCGAGAGAATATACTGAGATCGAAAGCTGAAGCAAAGGCTGTTATTCACTAAGAAAGTAAAGAAAAATTAGGATCCAATATGCATAGATTGAGTTCCGTGGATCTTCATATAGGGCTGTATTGATTAGGTTGCCATGTTGAAACGAAACAAAGTGGCTTCATAACGGCTTTTCTATAGATAGAATCTGCACCTCTTTTGACAGCCACGTTTGATGGTATTCCCAGCCAATTTACAAATTTCCCCATGTTTGCTTATTGTCCGAAATACGTCAGATATGCTTAATTCGCCCTTCAACTGCAGAATTCTGTGCTCGCTCAATGGTCTCAAGTCTAGATGTTCAGGCCTCGTCTCGTCTTGTCTCGTCTTGACCCGTGTCAGGTGTCGTGGCGCGGTGACTGACATAGCACATACTGAGTAAGTTAAACAATATTATGTCACCAACAAGGTCACTGATGACAAAAGTCTGTTAAACTACTGACACAAGCCCAAGCGTATAGGACGATTTAGCCCAGAGGAGATTTATCTGTTCTAATATACGCCCTATGAAGTGTAGCTACTTGAAACCATCCTAAGCCCTGAGTTACCCTACATGTTCTATAGCCTCATTGGTAGAATAAATCTCCTACCGATCGATCGATCGTGTCAACTGAACGAGGCGTATTCTAGAACATGGAATATAGAGAATTAGTGTTTGAAAGGCCATTGTCAGAGTCATGAGCTGCATAAATCAAAATCGAAAATGTCAACATCGTGAAATCGAGCGGCTCCGCGGAAACTGTCAATCCATTAGGCGAGAGGGATTTACTAACTTAGACTACGGGTAGCTAAACTCCATTTAGGGAATGGACATCGTGGATAGTGAACTCATACAGCCAAGCGCCATCACGGCTCCGGTTCTGGGCGAAAGTTTATTTCTGGCTTCCGCGAATTCACGAGATCTGGCCATTGGATAATATCTTTCCCGTCGAAACAAAAGGGCCATTGTGCCATTCACCGTGAGAAAAAAAGGCCGATATTATTTTGAGGCTGCGTTACCGTCCACACCAGAGCCATTAGTTACCGGCCCGACGTATGTTAAGCAATGCCACGCTACCAACGGTCAAAACGGTCGTTTTGAGCCTGCATTCCGGTGCTATTGATATGCGAATGTCACCGTAAGCATGACCGTCTCGTCAAGAGGCGAGAAACGGTAGCGAAACAAAGTCAGTGACACCTATTGACAAAGGTAGCATTGTGAGGGAGAGAGTGCAGAGCGAGAGACAGAGAATAGATAAACAATGACACAAATTGGTTTGTGGCGGGGAAAACCTCCGTACCTTGCTTTATGCTGTGTAAGAGTCTCAGTCTCGGGGTCAATTATACCCTGACGTGCCTCATGCTGCAGATGCAGATGACGCAGGGCCAAGGTTTCGGGAGACCACAGGATCTCCAAAATGGAACAGGAACAGGAACTGCTACAGGGAGCAGGCCCTGAAAAAATGGCTTTCCAGACCCCTGACTATCCCCAGTACGGTGATCTTCTCCCGCCCGCCGTCCGTCAGATCACAAACCTAGATGGCGGGAGATTCACGGCGGGTGTAACAGCGGCTGCGGTGTAACTTCGATCTGGGGGGGGGGGGGGGGGAGCACAGAGCACCCCAAGCCCAAGGAAACAAAAATGCAAAACGTGCCATATGGCATTTCGGTCGCTCGCATCGTGGAAAGTAGAGTGCATCGGCGATCTCATGGGGCCTGGGCTTAGCTGGTATGATATATAGGCTGCGAAGAGAACCGAGGGAAGTGGACCACGATACTCAAGGGACTGAAAGCTATCCAGATAGAGGGCACTAACAGATACCACCGAGTTTGGATGACATTCTTCACATAGATCAATGTAGGGCAGAATAGCTTACAAAAGCTAACGTAACTGTGTCAGCGGAGACTGACAGCTTCGGGACCCTTGGCCCAGAAGCCGTAGACACCGGCCGGCCGAGTCCCTCACTCCAAGGCTGCCCGGTCTCCCCCAGGCATGATGAATGTGGGTTTGTCCACGGGCCCGTCACAGTGAGAACCAGATGTGGAGAGTATAGGCTCCTTCAGTTCGCCGTCGGCAAGAGTATGGGCACGTCAATCATTTCTGAATACCGATAAAATATGTTGGCGTTATTATTCCGCTGCCAGTTGAATTACCTTGTTGCAGCCTCCAAAAGCCACAATAATAGCCACAGCAGTCAGTCAGTACCGCCAAGACACGAAGCGTTATTCTCCTTATGGATCGGGGTACAGTAGTGTGCGTGGCATACTGCTACAATCGTCTGATAACTAGCCTGATGGATAGATTGTCAACCAGGGAGAGTAAGAACAATAGCGTATGATTACCGTAAAGAGAGGGAGACAAACACCGAATGGGCAGCAGATGTAACATCGTCTACTCGATACGGGAGTCAAGGGATGCGGCCAAGGCAAGTTGACAGGTTGATAAGTTGGTGATAGTGATAGTCCCCAGGTCAATTCGGCAATTCCTGGGCCCGGTGCCCGCAAAGAGCTCTACACAAGGGAACACCATGCACCCAATTGGGCCTCCTGGTGTTCGCATATGGCATTACCAACCAAGCAATCCAACTGTACATCAACGGCACTAGCCCAAAGGGACGAGTGCGTGGACAAGGACTTTACTGCGTAAGACCACTTTTTGTCTGATTAGACCATCCCCCATGGAGTATGCAGAGTGGGCAGGATTTATGATAGATCACTTAGAGCCCCAACACAAGGTCTCGACAGCTGCTGGGACTTGTGGCGCTTGATATGACACTCAAGACTCTGATTGGTAGGACAACCTGCGGAAGCGTGTCCGCAGCTCAGGTGAGACTATGAGGTTATAAATCTATGATGCCATTGTGTGAGATGAAGAAGGAACTTGAACAGCAGATCTGCTTCACGGTCTATCATGCGGGGAATTCAACATTTTCATCACACGAGACAGTACGAAAATCCTTCACATATACTAGCATCTTGGCACAGCACATAGTCTTTTTGCTTTGGGGAGCTCGTATACTTTACGGGAGCAACGGCGCTGGAAAGCCGGGCCGGAGATGGATCTACCTTTGGGATAACGGGCTTGGCCTTTCCTCGGCGGGGGGAGGGGCCTCTTTGGTGATCCATCCCATCTGTGTAAGCTGAGGAGGAGCTCTTGTTTGTCAGATCACGGGCCTCGACTCTTCAGCTCTTGAGTTAGCGGAGATGGGAAGCAGGGGAAAACCTGGTACGCATGCCTAAAGTGCTCCCCTCCCCTCTCTCAGACGCTCACTCTTTTGGCCCTGGCCCTGAGTTAGACAGAGGCTAGGCACGGGAAGAAGTGGATAGTACATGGAAGCATTCGGATTCCCGCCGGGAGCCCGTATGAGATGCTACTCTGCTCGGTATTACCAGCCCAGTTCAGCTCATGGCAGGGCAGGGCAGGGCAGGCAAAGAGACAGGACGAAAAAAGTAACTTACGATGCCGTATGACGAAAGGACTGCAGATATCGGGTATGCAGTGGAATTGGCCCTGTACATGGTGTAAATGAGATGAGATGATGCCACCAGCTGCACGCACTATTCGTTCACTGCTCCAATACTGCAACGTTTTCTTAATATGAGATGCATATGTATAGTAGAAATGATGATGAACACTTTGTTTCTCATCATGGCGGAGACTTTACTAACATCCGCTTCAGACACTGCAAGGGCATTGATGGTGAAATCTTACTCTGGCATATTCCGTTCGTTTAGCAAACAAGCGACCCGAGGTATTGCGTATTGCGTTAGTAGCTCTCGCATCATCCATTTCGGCTAGGTTAAGGTTACTGCACATTTCCAAAGTGAGAGCAGAACAGAAAGAAAAAAAAAAACGATATATCACCAAACTGAAAAACCCTGCCCAGCCCATCTCAGGTGTCTTACCAGCCTTCAACTGTGTATGTGTGTGCATTACCAGACGGGGGGCGTGTAATGCTACCGCACCGATAAGTCTAACTTGGCTGATTTTCAGTGGGGAATAGAAGAAGAAAAGTCAGATCTATGAACGAACGCCAACGCCAGCGCCAGCGCCAAACAGCCTCTCCCTCCAATGGCTCCCTCCACTGAAGGGCCCCTGTCCCCTCTCCGTTCCTAGATTTGATTTCTTGGGAGGATCGCTGGGTCGCCCCCCGGAAGATCGCCCGGCACTAGGGGCACTTTGAGAGCTGACACTGCTATTCGCAGGCCCAACCCAAGGCATTGCGCTCTTATCTGCCTCTAGGTAAGGTGCTGTAGCGAGCGAAAGTAGGCCCCGCAGCTACCGTCCCGAGCCTCGCGTTAGTGCTTGCACCAGACACTTGCGCGATGCACTAACTGGACTGTTTCCCTTTGTTATAACTTCAGTCCCCCAGCTTCCCTTATCACGCCTGGGAACGCGTCCAGGTCACGTTTTACTGGGGCTAGGGAGCATGAGTGTATAGTGCGCCTCGGTTTGACTTGATGAGCCAAGCAGAGCTAAGATGGGGTAGTAAGGTAAGTGGTTGAGAGGGGCTACTCACTCAACTCTACCCCTCCTTAGGAATAATTCAATGCCCGGCGGATAGTAAACTCGGAGACATTGAAATAAAGAATTGGAGGGCAGTTTCACACTATTGACTATATTACATCTCCTTGAGCAACTCCTTTGATCAAGGAGTTTCAACTCTATCGATAGAGTCAGTTCAGTCGAGTTCGGTCCTGTTATCAGTTTTCAGGGTCAACCGAGTCCCCTCCTCGGCACAATTACAATACCACTTCCAAGCGAGACGGATGCCCTTTGTTCCATTCTCTTCTCTGTGCCTGTCAGTTTGGCAGTCTCTCTTCTCTCTTTTGTCATATTGAGAACCGTGCGCGACTACAATAGAATAGGTAGTTTTAGTGCACAAACTTGACAGGCAAGGCAACTTGTTTTCCTTTCCTCTTACGATAGGCGAAGCAGGGGTCCTAACCAGGTTGGCTTACCACGCTCACCTGTCAATGGGAACTTAATTTGTATTCTATGCATATGAACTGTAAGGATAGATAGCGTGGTTGCTCCGCTACCGTCCGATATCTTCATTTTCTCGAGGTGAACTCGAGCCTATTCCATGATGGATATTTGAGTTTAGCCGCTCTGACGTTACATTCTTTTTTGGGTCTGGCCTGGCATTGGCATGGCTGAGTCACCCAGCACCCGGCACCTTTACACCTTCAACAATTGCCGATGCCGCCCTTGTAAAGCTGCAATGCGACTCTACAGCTCTACAGTGCAGTTGGAGTTGCATTCGCAGCAGACCTTCCGATGGTTGGAGTGGATCTGCAGGCCAACAGAGCTCTTCCCGTCCAATGACATCACAAGGAGCCCTCCTCGGATGGAGCTTTTCTGTGACCATGTTGTTGGTTTGCAGAGTCAGCATCAGCCGAAAAAAATCAACACTCTGAGACGTTTATCGGATCAGGGTCCACGAAGAAACTCTGCTCGACCTACTCCTTACACTCACTCTATGTACTCAACTCTATCCGTAATGTGCGGATACGAGCACACAGCTCCCGTGCTCTTGCAGTGATGCCCCATCCATCGCCAGGAACACCCGCTGGTCCCTTTCGTTTTGGGTGAGACCTGCACCACGCCTGTGATTGCTTTTCACGAATAGGGCCAGATTACCTTCAATCACTGTACTCCTTTGCTAAACCTTCTCTCCTGCTGACCCACATCTTCACTCTGACTCTCGAGTGAGAGATATCCCACTAATCGTTCCGCTCTCTTGTCTTGTCTTGTCTCGACACTACTGTACAGTCTCAAGGGAGTCAAGATATGGGGAAACCAAAAAGACCTTTCGGATGGGTCATGTTTCGCCCAAGAGGTAACACATCCAGGCACGCTCAGGAACATGAACCTTCTGATGGTCTTGGCTTGGGTCCCCTCGACTCGACACGGAGTAGCAGTAGCCCTGTCTCACTTGATGGCCTTTCTGAGCGACATTTCCACTCTCTCCCATTCCAGGCCCTGATCATTCCTAGAGATGATATCCATAACTGTCGGAGGCAAGAGAGCTAACAGTTTCTGAATGAGAAGAGACCGACCGAGACGATATGGACGTACATCCGTACATCCTTACACTAGATCTGGGGCACCCACACAATTACCTCAGAAGAGACTCCCACGCTCTGGGCGTGGCTTACCCATATTTACCTTGACATTGACCTTGACAGGTAGGCCCTGTCCTGTGGCACATGTGCGAGATGGGATTATGGAGATGGACATGGAGGGCTGGCGTCAGTCAGTCCAGTCAGTGACACCTTTTCTCACCCCGGGGGTTATGTTCATGCAACTCATGCAGGGACCGATATAGTCACTCAACTTCCCCTCGAGTCTTTCAGGTAATGGGAGAGTTGGCGTCGAGGCATCACACACCCACACCCTTTTTCTTTTCCCTGGGATCCGCAGCATGGTCATGATTAGGCGGCTGCAGGGGTGTCCATAAAGTTGTGGATTCGAGCGAGGAACCGCCCCAGAGTCAGGGACGTGGTCTAATGCCACGCCCCCATCCCAGGCTATACTGCACCCCCCCAATATACCGACTCTTGGTTCAAGCATATTCTCGACTGCCATTATACGTGCCTTTGTTCTGGTTCTTCACTTTGTCCCTATTCTCCGAGTCCTGCATTACCCAATGCCAGTGTAGTATTTCTTCTTCTCTCACTTTCATAAACCCAACTTCTCGGATCAAGTTCCACGTCTGTATTGGTCTCTTCTCTTGCTGCTGTACAACTAGCCAGCAACTAGTCCAGCTGAGGGCGTTGAGGGCTGAGCGAAACACCCCCAGGGACGCTTGATCATAACTGACACAAATTCATCCAAAACATTGCACTCACTCTATGCGAGCAATAAACCCACTCGCTCAACTGTGGATCAATCACGCCTCTCCCGTCGCCCTACCTGAACTGTTCCTCAGAGCAAAGATCTCGATCCTTGTTCGCATTCTTGCCCTGGGGGTATTGGATCATAGCTGTGTCTCGCGGGTTCCCTACTAGCTGCACCGGCTGTGTTCAAGGATCTACGGGTGGTTGAGTTAACAGCTTGACTGTCTCAAGACCCGCAGCTCGATGCTGCGTACCTCATTCCACCTCATCTCTATATCTTCAAGGGCGTCCGTCCTCGAAAGATGAAAAAACATTCCCGATCAGACTCACTCACCAGACAACTGAACAACTTTACTCAACTCTTGGTTATTCTTCACAGCCTTTTGAGACCAACCTTGAACACTTTCACCCTTTATTCGAGGTCAACTCAAGACATATTCACATACATCCCATCCCTTACTCATCTATTCTATCTTTAACACTTCTTCTCATACTCAAAAATGCAGTTCGAGTCGGATTACCGGTTCGACATGGACGACTCCTTCAGCCTCTGCAGTCAGCCCATGTCCTGCCCTTCCACCACCACAAGCTTCTCCTCCGCCTCATCAGCCTACGACCCATTCACTCCTACATCTCGACGATCAACACCTCATGAATTCGGCAACATGGACTTTGATGGCCCTTACAACTCTGTCTCCCACCGGGCAGAGCTGACCCCTCCCTCATCAGCAATGGGCAAGTTCATGTTTGGCCCTGTCAAGCCTGAGCCTGAGCACATCTCATTCTCCGACTCTCTCCCCAACACTCCCATGAAGCGAGAACAACTCGGCTTCGAGTACGAGCACATGATGGACATGAACATGGCACACCACGGATCAATGGGCTCATTGACACCATCAAACTCCTTCGGCATGTATTCGTACTCTCCTGATGCTTCAATGGGCCCTGCCTCTTTCATGATGACACCAACCCAGAGCATCTCTGGCTCTGAGGCTGCCGAGACCGGCTCATCATGGTCTTGTGCCAACGATAGTCCCATCTCATTCTTCCCTAACAGACAACTCTCAAGTGACTTTGACACTTTCGATATGGACCGCCACTCTCAGTCACCTCTTGGCTACCATCTTCATGACCCCAACTCTCCCAACCGCATGCGTGCTCAAAGGAAGTTAATGGTGCATGAGATCCAGCAGAAGAGTGCTGAACTTCAGCGAGCTCAGATTCGATCATCGAGGAAGCGATCGATCAAGCCCGATTCTGCTCAAGTTGATGTTGTTCGAAGAGCCATGTGCAAGTGTGACTACCCTGGTTGCCACAAGGCCTTCCGACGAAATGAGCATCTCAAGCGTCACAAGCAAACGTGAGTATTTACTAAGATTCATAAAAAATGAACATTTTCACTGACAAAATGCAGTTTCCACGGTGAAGGACCTAACCGTTTCTCATGCGAGTTCTGCGGAAAGGACCAATTCAACCGCCAAGATAACCTCAACAACCACCGCAAGCTACACGCACGACCCAACAGCCGCAACCGCGGAGTTGAATTTATCCCTGCTGCAGTCCCTGTTATTGAGCAGGAGGAGCGAAGCAGGAAGCGAAGAGCGCCCTCAAAGTCCAAGATTGCTGAGAAGCGGGGCTCAGAATACTAAGCCTGTCATTGACTGCTTGGCATTACCTACTTTTACTTTTACTGATGGACATATCTTGGCCGGGTACCTTACTTAAGAACTCCGTCAGTCGCCACTGGCGGAATAACGAGAACAGGGAAGAGTTGAGTCCCAAGGGCGCCACTTATATGAGACACGCAGAACAAGACCAAGACCCGCGCACTCGCTCAACTTGATTGGGGAGATACACACACACATTCAGACATACATACCCAACAAACACATACATATTCTGTCTGTCTCGTCCACACACATTCGCATCTACACACTATCATATACGGAAAAGCGGAGCTGGAAAAAGAAAGGAATTGCAGCATTTCTGCAGCCAGACCGTCATATGGTCGACGCCGCTGCATTAGAGACTCAGGCAAGAGAGCTCTTTTGGAAAGCAAACGAAATTACAGGAGACACGAGGGTGTAATGGTCTGTATGATTACTATGTCTGAAGAGAAGACGCGGAAAAGGATTACCTGACTTGACATTACTTTCACTGTTACTTTTACTTGGGTGGCATTTGCATGATGGAGTTGTTATCACACAACTAGGTCCACTTCAAAGGTGCAAGGGCGTTTCTACCTTGGGAAGAGGCTTTCTACTTTACTTTGTTCTTTACTCGGTGTTGAGGAATTTTGTTGAATTCGTTCTTACTTTACTTTTTTGGTTAGCTATTCTTTTCTCTTCTATTACCCTCCACATTCTGGACAAAGAATGGCTGGGACAATATGGTGGCGGACATAGGATTGGAGCAGCAGATAATGAAACAAGAAATTCTGTCAAATGAACACCTTCGTCATGACTTTCCCCATATTATCTCCTTGAAAGTGACATATCGATTAGCAATTCCTTCTTTTTTTTCTTTTTCTTTTTTTTCTTTTTCTTTTTTTTTTTTTTTTTTTTGAGCTGGCGCAGGGAACATGGCTGAGCTGGACATAGTGATGCCTGTTCGTGGAGAGACAAGACAGACAAAGCTGGAGATTGCATTGCATAGTGCAGAGCAAGGGTGAAAGGCATTCACGTGTTGATTGATTGGCTTGAGGATATGTAGTTTGTGTTTAGAAGCAGATCTTCAGGTGGTCTATACCCAGAAAAGTAGGAAACCAAAAGATATCAGATATGACAAAGACAGCATCCGACAGAGAAGACTTCAGCTTCGGCAGGCTTTAGAGTTTCTGGGACTTCTTGGCCCGAGCGTAGAGCGGAATTGGAGCATTTCACGGACAGGCAGAGCGAGCAGTACAGCGAAAGAGACAGTGCATGGGATGGGATGGATGCTTTGGCTTCCGATAGACAGCTCCATAATGTCTCAGATCTCGGGGTAGGACCGCCTGCCGATCCGCGAGTCACCCTGGCACCCTAGTCCCAGCACTGACAAGGGGTATGCACAGGCTCATTGCTTCTGCTAGATTAGGATGAGATGAGTGATATGAGATGGCAAGATACGGCGTAGCAGCACCCGCTGCTCTGGGTCTGGCAGATTTGATGTGCTGTACATACATGAAAGAGACAGAAAGACGGGTCGACAAGGCATTGGTGTGATGTGTTCTTCTAGGGCCTCGGTGGACACTCCGATGGACGTCGGATGTGATATATGATATTTCTGGGCTAACAAGAGGCTCAAACGGTAGTGGCTGAGACAGGGGAGCGATGATGTGATTGGAGCTTTTAGATCCGGCCAGAGATTTTTGAGGGTCTGGATCTAATAATATTAAGATTTGGATTGCGGGAGGTACAGAGA